>NW_011942152.1:136775-142185 GCF_000187425.2 Metarhizium robertsii ARSEF 23 | reverse complement strand
CGAGACAATGACACAAGATGGAGCTCGTGGCATACCATGCTGCAAACGGCCCTGAGCCTGAGGGACGCAATTGACGGCTATTTCAACAAGTGGATGGAAGCGGATTGCGCAGGGGATGAGCTCTCTGCAGAGGACTGGATCATTTTGGAGAAGATCAAGTCCTTTTTGGAGAAGCTAAAAATGACGACCAAGGCCCTCGAGTCGTCGTTTGCAACGCTGGACAATGTCCTCTTGGCTATGGACTTCATGTTGGGTCAATTCGAAGCAGGGAAGGAGGCGCACGTCGACGATCCGATGATGGGACCAATGTACAACTCAGGGTGGGCGAAGCTGGACAAGTACTATCGTCTTACTGATGAATCTCCTGCGTACGTTGCAGCCATCGTGCTCCATCCTTCGCATAAATGGCACTACATAGAGGAGACTGGAAAAGGGAGTGGGTCGAGTTATCAAAGAAGTTGATTCAGACGCTGTGGGAGGAATATAAACCCGTGGAATCACCTCTTCCGCCACGGGAGATATAAACCCGTGGAATCACCTCTTCCGCCACGTGACCCCCCGTCGAAGACGACGAACGAGTTCTTGAATTGGAGGAACAAGCATCTCCAGCCTTCGCTCATCATGGATGAGTACGAGCGTTATTGTAAGTCTGAGCGGACTTATGGGTTCACGAGTGCACTTTCGTGGTGGCTGGAGGAGACGCAACAGAAAAACTACCCTAATCTGAGCAAAATGGCTGTGGACATACTATCCATTCCTGCGATGTCTGCCGAGCCCGAACGACTCTTCTCTGGGGCAAAGATAACAATTACGGATCGTCGAAATCGACTTGGGAGTGATGTGATTGAGGCGTTGGAGTGTTTGAAGTCATGGTTCAGGATACAAGATTTCCAAGTTGACGATGTTTCGGTGGCGGCAGTGGGATGATGACCGTCACGTGCAATACACGCAACCGTTTTGCTGCCTGGGGGGCCACTGGCAATATATTGGGTTCTTGGCAATACAATACAATATAGCTCCATGTTATATGGGGTAATATAATATGCACCTCTTGACAATACAATAATATTGCGAGGGGGTCTATATTGCCAATATCGTATTGTTTATATTATTAGCAACACTGCGTTGACGAGAAGATGGGCCGAGCGGCGAAGCACTGAAGACCCATATGTGGCCATGTATTTTGTTTTTAGAGGGGAGAGTAATGTTTGGATTGTTTGGGCTTCGTCGTCGCACTATAGGAGGTGAGTTGTTGCCAGCTGCGGCCGCAGTCGTCGGCGGCAGATGCGTGGTTTTCGTGACGTGCTCGTGAATTTCGCGCTCCTTTCCCGCCCGCCATCGCAACGAGACCTCTATGGAAGTCAAAACATGGGTTCGTTTGTTTGGTTCGTTGGCTTGGTGGGAAAAAGGGGTGAGAAAATGACACATTGCGACCGCGGGCGGGAGTTTTATGTTCCTCAAGTGGCTGTTGCTTCAAAATTCGTTCTCGCTCTTTTTTCACTTCTCGCCAGCGCTTCCACCGTGACCACCCCATCATCACTGACACGGACACGGGTGGCACATGTTTTATCTCATCGAAAGGCTCAACGGACGTGGAAGGCCGGACTCCAGGACAAAGATACGACCTCGACAACTGAGGCAGAAATCTTGAGTCTAGAAAGAACAGTCAAGGAAAGTTACGCCCCAGACAGGCTTCTCAGGGACATTTATCTTGACCTTGGACCCCTCAAGATATACTGCGACAAACTTCAGTCAATCCGACTTGTGGTACATGTAGAAGACAACCAGAGGATCACAACGAAATTGCGACACGTTGAATTCAGAACATTGACACGTGCGAATCAAAAGGGTTGTTTATTCGACAAGTGATAGTGACTTGGCGGATCAAATATTCCATCGTGGTGTCAAATCGTTGTTCGAGTCCGAAGGCGGAGGGTTGTCAGAAATACGATGGCACTACAGTATCACGGAGAGAATTCTACTGTATGTTCAAAAGATTGTTGTTCAGTTGATTATCCAGGACGGGAATCCTCCCAGACTAAAATGACTTTTGTAATGCTGCTGCCCAACGATTGCTACCCAAGCATCAGGTGCAAGCTGTGCACAGTGCGGTGTATCAACCTGCAACTCCACAATCTGACAAGGGTTTATACCTCACACTGTAATTGGGACGGGGCCACGTCCGCCTATTAGGTCCGCGCAGGTTTAGGTGACGGCGCTCTCAATTATCGAAGTCCGCTCAATTACAGCGTCCTCTTTGTGCATTAGCTCGCGCTCTCATCCTCATCACCGAATGAAGTACCTGACGCCATGGAAATTGCATTGAGCTTGGATTCATATGCCTGGTTCGAATACATGGGTGATGAACTCCTTATAAGTAGAAGTCATGTACCTTGCGATCTCGCGCACCACTGCCACAACAATGTAGGCCCCAATGAGGCTCTTATTATCTCCAACAGACATATCCCCCACCATTTCCAAACAATTGCCGCGATCACAAGCAAAATAAAGCTTCCATTCTTGTTCCAAGACCAGAAGCTGTGGCAGCGTGGCGATTGCGCGTCTATCTTCCTCTGGAAAAGCTGAGCGCTTTGCCTCCAGGAAAGCCCCTATGCGCTGATGCCACGCAGCTGTAGATACGCCAAGCTGAATTCTGCCCTCCTCGGCAGAACCTGTTACTTTCGTCTCGATCATACTGCCTATCGGCCGGAATTGAACGGGTTGATACTGCGTCTGGTTGACGGATTGCATGTCTCTCGGTTCAGACAACACCGTGTCTCGGATCCGCTCAGCCAATGCCTTGTCTGCGCTTGAAGTTTGAATGTTGTCCAGTGCTAAGACTAGGACAAAATCGATCATCTTGCTCTCTACAGCCTGTCCCGCACCGTCCGATGTGGGTACAAAAGGTGGAAGAATCCGCGCCGTCGTTGCCAACTCCCGTTTGACGGAGCTAAAAGGTTTTAATGCTAGTTTAAGCAGTGGGCCATGAACCTCCATATTCCAAGAGGCTTCCGATCGATTGAGGGCCTGACTATCCCGAGCATCAGATACAATGTCCTTAAGCTTCTCTAGTTCTTTTAAGGCTATAGACCGATCTTCGTCTCGGGACATGCTACCCTGCTCCGTTGGCGACGTAGTGAACCATGACCCTTTAATATGTCGGCCAGTTGCCGCACAAATTTCGTCACGGATAATATGTGGCAGGAACGCGTCTCGCTCTACTGCAATTTGATATATCCGACTATACAACTTCTGTACGTCGGCCGGTAGCTGGTCGGTCGCATTATCGTAAAGTGGCATGTAGAACACAGGCTTTTTGAGAGCCTGAAGGTGGAATCGTTTAGTAGGGCTCCCTGAGCGCCGGCTGGGGCTCTTCGAATATCGCGATGACGCAGCGGACGACTCGGACGCGGCGAAGCTTGGTGGATTTGAAAGTCGGTAGGGCAGGTCTGATGCGTCACGAGAGCGGGCAGTGGGTGTCTTCTGAACATCATCCTCCTCGACTGGGCTTTGTCCTACTCGCCGTTTCTTCGCAGGCGACGGGCTGCGGTCCATGTCGTGATTTGATGGTGGAGGCGTAGGGATATCTCTGCATGGACTCTTCCAATGCTGTTCTGACCCTGTTGGCGGCTCATAGTCGTTGGTTTGGATCGCTGTATTGAGTCTCCATTGTTGTATACGGCTTTTTATGTCAATTACCTGATCAAACATGACTTTGACACATTGTCGACTGGCGTTGGTCAAAGAATTAGCAATGGACTGGCAGGAGTGGGGTCCTTATGAATTGTTAGGTGTTGGTGATTGGTTGGCAGGCCAACAGATGGGTGGGCAACCAACACTGCGCCCAATTAGACGCGTCATTTCCTCCCATATCATGAGCATCTGTTACACCGGCCCGGCTATAACCGAAATCGACCTTTTACAGCCATAAATCGAAAACGTCGTGGACTTCGCTGTTTCGGCCAATGCTGGCCTTTTGCACCCGAGTGATGCAACCAAGAGTCACGTGAAGTTGCAGACCTGTAGACAGAATTGAATCCAATCTCACTCTCCCGTTGGTTTCCCGAGCGACTGGAGTGCTACAACGCATTGGGCTAGTTCCTGACAATCCACCAAATCTGGCACTGAAATAGTACAGTACTTGTGCCACGCCCCACTTCTTTGGAACTCGCATCACTCTCACCAACATAAGTTGGTGCTGGACACCCACGTAACCAGATCACCCATATAACCACTTTTTGCAACTTTCTTATTAGAAGCGCTTCAACAGCCGCCTACCACCTTCAGAGTCCACTACTTCTGCTCTGTCCGGTCTTTCAGAAACCATCCACTTACGGGCCTTTTTTGCCGCTTCTTCAAATACACCTTTGCGCGCGTTGACCGCCTTCAACTCTGCCGCCTCGACTGTCTTCCTCGCCTTAGCCAGCTGGTCTTTCTCCCTCTGCCTCACCAGTTCACGACCCTGCGCCACTGTTAACAACCTCCTGACTGTATTGGGGTATTCTTCAAGGCCTTACGTTGTTGTGCAAGGTGCTCAGCCATTTTGGTCCTCCCTAAGTCTCTCTTCATTTGTATCAGCTCTGTAGCCAATGTGAGAGATCCTCTTATGAAACGACTCATTTCATAACGAAAAGATCAGGGTCAAGACTGTCATCTTCCTTGATTACTCTGGTGACCTTGTCTGCTACCTTGTTCATTTGACGGAGTGTTACTGGAGTACCAAATGGTGAGGACTGTAATCAGGAAGCGAAGATGAAATCCGATCAACTATTTGGGTTGGTGGTCAAGACCACTCCGACGAAGAAACGGATCAAGAGCTTGAAAGCTTCGACAGCCAAGCTACAAGCCAGACCGTTAGTCCAACACCCGACGAGAGTCACAGAGGCTCCAACAGCCCGGACCTTCAAGATCAGGATAACCAGGAAAATCGACAAGACCATGACGCGAATCGACAAGACCATGACAACGAACATGAGATCGAGATCGATGATCAGTCAGTAAGAGAAGCGGAGAACCCGCCAACACGCAAATCATTGCGACAAAAGAAACCAAGTGAACGAGCTCGCGAAGCAGCAGCTGGTTCATGTGCAGTTTACCGAAGCAGCTTTTTCATCGGCCGAGAACAAAAGCTGCACCGACGAAGTCTTCCTCCAGAACCAAGAAACTACCATGAGCTAATCGGACACCAATTTGAACAAGATTTCAAAGAAGCCATGGAAGTCGAATGGACAAGTGTACAGAAACGAGGAACGGTTAAGCCAATCCCCAGAGATCAGGCGACCGGCCAAATTCTACCACTTACATGGGTATTCAAATACAAATTCAACAAACATGGATACCTTCAGAAGTTCAAAGCACGAATCTGCGTTCGAGGTGATCTGCAGCAGCTAGGGTCCAAGGATACCTACGC
>NW_011942152.1:134049-136675 GCF_000187425.2 Metarhizium robertsii ARSEF 23 | reverse complement strand
GTGGGGCCGTTCCCTTACACAGATGTGGCAGTAAAAGGCGAATTGTGCAGCTCAGGACCTTGGACTCCTGCTACTCGACCCGTCGGGTAGTCATGGAAATCGAGAATTTTGGGCTTAGTAATCCAGGTTTTCTCAATATCCTCAATATCCTCAATATTTTCTCAATAATTCAATACTCAATATTCAATATTCAATACTCAATACGGACTTCTTCAATATTGAACTTTTTCAATACGGGGTCATATTGAGTATTGAGTATTGAATGCATCACTGATAGTTTGTGAGCTTAGCTAACAATGAGTCTCATAACGTGACACTAATATTAGCGCATTTGGGGCTTTTGTGAAGCCCGCGCAGAAACGCCGAAACCCTTCTCATTGGTTAGTCTGTTGACTAGTTGGACTAGAAACCTATTCTAGAGATTCTGGATTCTCTGTTGCTTCACACACTCTTTCCAGGCCTTTTCGCGGGCTGTATTGTCTGTGTCTTTCGGGTCGACTTTTCTGGAAACACACTCGAATAGGGCACTTAGCTTGTCATGTAGCTTCTCCGGCTTCTGAAGATCGACTGGTTGGTATTCAGGAACAGAACCGGAATCAGACCCAAGATTTTTGTTGATGAAGTCGATGTAGCTGCCGATTCTGGTAAACAGGCTGGGGGCCCGATTGCACTGCTCCCCATTTATCTTTGTGCCCAACGACGTGACGCCGAGTAACTGTCCTGTTTTCGGGTCAAAAAGAGGGCCACCACTATCCCCCTTGCATGTATTCTCGCCTTCTCCACCAGCGCATATTATGGTATCTCTATCACCTACCCCCTCGTACTTGGCACAGTCCTCGCGTGCGTGAATAAGAAGAACAACCTTGCCAAGTATTTTAGCTGCTGTGTGTGTTAGGTTTGGGTTGTTGGCTACAGAAAATGGGGTTTGTCGGCCCCTGTCCTGCAAGTCAGCGTCGTTCCGACTACATATGTACGTGGCACTTACCAGCCTGCAGCCATCGCAGTGGAATTGACCATGGCATCCGAGCCGGTTGGAGGCAGCGACGCATACTCAATGGTGTTGCTCTCATTAATCGGAGTTGATAATTTCACGATAGCAATATCATGTTCATACCAAGGGTCTTGAGGGTACAGAACTTCAGGTACCATGAAATCAGGGTGCTTCTTGAAAGACGCGATTTTTGCTTCTACTCCAGCCGTCTTGACGTCCTGCCACAATTATTAACTTTATGCCACTCGGTAGACCGAAGGGTGAAGTTAGTACATTTACCACTGTTCCAGCCGTCACAGAGACCAGTTCTGCGTCTTCTACGCAATGAGCAGCGGTAAGAACGGTATGGCCGTCTAACAGACTACCTCCGCATTGATGAGTCCTATTCTCATCGCGAAGACTGACGATGAATTTTATTTCACCATCTTTGGCATCTTCTCCTTGGATAATTCTCTTATCAATAGTTGCTGCCGATGTCAAAATGGCAGAAAACGCGATGGCTAGTGTAATAGCAGCCTTTGGTGCCATGTTGTAAAGACGGTATGGATGGGTTGCTAATAAACGGGATGAATGGACAGAACAGCTCGGGCTGTATTTGACTATTGATGAGATTAGCGGGGCCCCTTACGGTATTTATCCTCTTGCATGATGGGAGAAGCTTCGTATGCACACAGCCCAGAGCCCAGCATTGATGACCGGTGTGCATGACGCATAATAGTCCAAGTATCACATGTGGTTATAAGGGCATAAAAGGCAAAATGAATTTTCGTCTAACTGAGTCAATCCACTCTTGGCGCTACATAAACATACGTTCCTATGTATGCCGCAGACAACGCAGCCGCCAAGCCTTTATCAAGTGGCAACTCCTATGTATGCATCACGGCGTGAGTACTGCATTAGTATGCAATCGGGTGTGGAACATTTCCAGAGTGTCACCTGGTTCCAGCTCGGTCCCAGACTGACACAATTAGAATCATATTGAACTTTAAGCCGTACAACACCATACACATGACCCACTTTGATTGCTGAGCTATCCATCTTTATGTCGGATAAAACCGCCTCTGTTGATAGTGTCGGATAAGCCTCTGTAGACTGAAGTCGCAGAGCTTGGAGTAATTGCTGGATGTCATAGCGTCTGCTATCATGACTAAACTTAGCCGAAAGTTAGATTCGGACGAAAGGAAAAATATTTTGGTATTAAAAAGATGGTTGCAGACAAGTCTGCAGCACGATCGCCATGCCCGACGCTGTGGACCCAGAACAATACAGACCAAGCCGCTAACAGGGTTTAACTTTATTGTAGGCTGTAGCCTAACAATGGTAGTGTTACCGGGAAGTTTCAGCCCAGTGCTGAGTGAAATTATCGACTCAGCTTGAATAGTGAGAACCTGTGAACGCCATCCCAGTGGTTTGTCAAAGCGTTGAGGCTTATTGTCAAGGTCAAGTCGCTCATTCAAGGCAACAGCCATTGCTATACTGCTGCCTGGCAGGCAGCAGTATTACAACAAGTATTTAGTTTCGTAGTATTCCACTCTTTATGTAGGAAATCAAGAGTCTTTCATTCTGTCTAGGCTGTCCCATACAATCGTGTGTGTGACACTTATTCTTAGTTTTTCTAATCTCCAGCTTATGGCG
>NW_011942152.1:113688-133949 GCF_000187425.2 Metarhizium robertsii ARSEF 23 | reverse complement strand
AAGATATCGTCAGCACCCAAGCAAGTCCAGTCTTGCTCTCGAGCGTCTTCAACTTCTGCCATAAGTACTTTTGCGCCTTCTGATGGTGGTCATCGTCAAACGGCCTCTGCTGGAGGCTCAAGTGAGAGGATGGAGAGGATCAGTGTCGTTGGTTTGGGTGAGCGACGCGCCCAAAGATCCGGCCATCGTTGCAAACCGCCTCTCCTACTTCAGCCTCCTATCCTCAGGCACGTACATCAAGATCCACCCGAAACAGCGAACTGATACGGAGACTGTTGGCGAGCGAAGCTCCGTGGCTGCATCATGGTGTTAAAGTAAACATCGACAAGCCACACCGATAGTGGGTGTCAAACGATACCACTTGGACAATGTTGTGTATATAAATGCACTACTATTGTGTATATAAATGGGACCTTCGTCCTCTTGACTTGAGTAGTGATTAAGGCTAATTGGCTCTCTATAATCTTTATCACTTGACAGTGGGGTCCTCTGTGATATTGTGTTCGATGGATTTTATCACCTTTGTCAGACACTCCAAAACGTACAGAGCCCAAGGTGGGTTGGCTTTCGTGCTTTGGATGGATTTATTCTGAGCAGCAGAAACCAGCATGACCCAACGCCTGTCACATGTGAGAGGGCGGGCTTGTCAATAGTTTGGAATAAACTCCTCGCCGTCTCTACGCTTTGTCAAAACCGGGGACGCTGTTAATCTTTGGTCTCCAACGCCTGTTCCACATTGGCCCGCTTCAGGGCCCGTGTTGTGTTATTCTTACTGGTATCTCGAAAAATAGTACGGGGCCCGCAGTTCTCCGCAGGCCAGGAGTGGAAACATGGTGTGATGGCTGCGCGTTGAACTCGCACCGCACCCGCCATTTTTCACCCCCCCCCGCACCCGCCATGTCCACGGAGCCGATGGCACCAAGAGTAAGCATTTTGTTGTCTGGTGCAGCAGCTACTTTTGTTCCGGCCAGAGGGCCAGAGAGACATTTTACAGATAGACGCAGCCATCTGAGTTAACAAACTATGTATAACCCACTCACTAGCCGACTTATGCGTTCTTGGCATGCTGCTCCTTCCGTAGTTTATAAAACCCCTTGATAAATATTAGGCTTGTGGCGAGAAATGCAAAACTACCGCGGGACTCCAATTCCAATTGTACGAGAAATTTGGAAGTATGTACAGCATCTAGACTGAACGGTCGTGGTGTAGGACAATCGACTGCGGCCCCTCTGCACATTTTCCTATTCTGTAATGCCCTTAATAAGCTATTGTGGTGTAGGACAATAGACTGCGGCCCCTCTGCACATCTTTCTATTCTGCAATGCCCTTAACAAATCACATGATAGATTCATACCTATTTACATCGGGGAGCAAATATGAGTGATATCGATGGGCTCTGTTGGGATCTGGGACGTGGCAACAACCCTCTTGGCACCTGCTCAGGTCCGCCACCCAGGATGGCCAATAAAAGGGATATGGTGTCTTGATTCTCGGTACGCTACCGCTGTTTCTACGCCAATATGAAATATTTACACAGCATTAATACTTATTAGGAGTCTTTGGATTTTTTTAATTGGTTGCCATACATAACCCATGCTCAGCTCCTCGAGATGAAGTCCACGATCGTCATCACCATTCTGGCCGCCTGTGTTGCTACTTGGGAATACCCCAACTGTGAACATGACAACTTTTACCGTACCTTGATCAAGAAGGCTCTTCAGGATGAAGCCAATTCCGTTTGCTTCGATTGGCTTGCCAAGACTGTGACTGTGCCTCCTTCTATTCCCGCCGAGTTCAACAACTGTGATGCCGGGGCCGCCAGCTCTGCTTGTTCGTGCATCACCTACGCGGCTATTCACACGGCCGGTTCCGCCGCCACCACTACCATCCCTTGGATGTCTGCCTCTACCAGCACCATCAACAAAAATCCTCACACCAATCCTCCCACAGTGGTGATGACCACGACGAAACAGCTTCTTCATACCGCCACCGCCAACACTGAGCGGCCTCGCACTATATCTTCTATTGTTCATGTTCCTCCTATCATGGCCATTTCGACTGGGAGACTGCAAACGTCCCAAAGCACCTGTACCACTCTAACTACCCAGAACACTCACACTACCAAGCAAAGTACTTGCACGACCTACAGCATCAAGCCACGCACCGTTACTAACACCGAAAGATGCCGCACTGCAATTTCTACTAGTCCCACGTCTCCTGTCATCACCTTCACGACCAAGGGGCCGCCCACCACCAACACCACTCAGAACACGCAGGCTCACACCACCAAGCAAAGTACTTCCACAATCTACAGCATCAAGCCACACACCGTTACCAACGCCGAAAGATCCCGCACTGCATTGTCTACTAGTCAGACGTCTCCTGTCATCACCTTCTTCACCAAGGGGCCGCGCACCACCCAACACACCCACACCGCCCAGCCTCCCAACACCACTCAGATCACGCAGGCTATTCAGGATACTCGGGATACTCAGACCATTCAGACTACTCAGGCCGCTCACAACGCGAAGACTATCAATTGTGATGCTTCCACCACATACCGCATCGAGACACACGCCACTCAACCGCACGCAACCTCGTCTTGCTTTGGGCAATCCGGCTGCCCCGTTGGCAGCATCACCATCACTCCCTACCACCCAGGCGCTGCCACTGTGCGCCGCAAGGTCTCCGCTATTTCTGTCGGTTCGAATATTGTCGCGTTACGCGGTTGTAAATTTGTATATTCCTTGCTCTGTCTTTTTCCCTACACTGCAGCAACTCAAGGTCCTTAATACTTTTCGGAATACTGCTGCCAGTATGACGACTGCTTTTGCCACCCAGGCAGCAAAACGGTTGCGTGGCCAGACAACAGAGGCACCATTATTCGACATGCCACTGTGCGCCGCAAGGTCTCTGCCCTGTCTGTCGGTTCGAATATAGGTGTTGCCACTCCCGAGCCCTCTGATTCCCTAGTCGTTGCTGCAGCCGCTAGTCAGATTATTGCCAGCCTCGGCCTTGTCGCCGCTGCGGCAGTTGGAGCTCTCCTTTTGTGAGAAGAGGATTCTAGGACGATCCAACTGCGAATAGCCAGGCGCCTTACTGTCTTTATTTCTCTCTGCATGCCTGCCACAAATTCCAAACTGTGCCTGCCGCAAATTCCAAACTATAGGTTGGATCCATAATAAATGGTAGGATAGCGGACTGCTTTAGGTGAGTTGGATTCATAATAAATAGTAGGGTAGCGGGCTGCTTTAGCAAATGGAAAGAACGCCACCTAGCTGCTCATATGGGGTCGAAGACTAGATTATTTGCGTCAGTCTTATTGTTGTTTGCCACAGTAAGCTCGTGCTGTACGCAACCGCCAGCACCAACAGAGCAAACAGCCACGTGGCTCGAAACACTCGTGTATGTGACTCTACGATGACCAAAGCCACGTCTGAAACAGATCTCAACCCGTCTACTTGAAGTCTATTGCATTGTATGTGTTCACACGCATTGTGAGTGTGTGAGTGTGTGAGTGTGTGAATGTAGGGAACAATTGGCGCCATTAGATACGGACAGAGGATTGATCGAGTCCCCTTGAACACAAGCTTATCCAAAAACCTTGGACGTGCTCAAGCACCAGTGAGGATGACACAATGTTCTAGTACGTGGTCAAAATGCCGCTGCCCGTGGCTGCAGTCATGCTTAGCGGAAAATGCCATGGTTGTAAAATGCAAGAAGTTCTGTGTTCGAATCTTAGGTGTAACTATGCAGTTATTTGTGCATTTTTCGGGACACAGGACGTATTAGACTAGTGGCTAAATATGCTACGTGAAACTACATGGCATCAGCTCAAAGGCGCTCACAGTCTACTCTGTTACCCGTCAGCGGGGTGTGTAGGTGATGCTGTTTAAGTCTAGATGTAGTTTGGCATTTGGCTATGCAACGTAACCGGTATCATGTGACTGGCTGCATCGTCGTCTGACTATTTCCTGTGAAAGTGTCAGAAATACGGTGTGGTACTGTCATAAAAGGCGTCACTGTAAAATTGAATGGGTGTGTAGGCATTATGTAACCCCTTTCCTTGTTTAAATAGATTACTCACTGATCAATTTTTGTCACTCTTCGGGTTCGCATACTTATCTTCAACGAAAGTACATTTTCTCACTATTTATGGGCCGCGTGATCTCTTTTCGCCAAGTCGAATGACCGACCATGCGGCCAGTGCGAGGTATCTGTGTCGAATTGACAATTCTGGTAATTTTCGTTGTGGTGTACTCCGCATTGGCCGTCTGGGCTTTGCTGATAGCTCAAAATTTTCAGAGTCAAGACAACAATATTGACTTTGCCTTTGCCGTTGCTCTTGTTGCTTTCCTTTTGCTGAAGTTGTTTCTACTCACCTTCACTGTCTTCAAGTCCGTCGCTCGCCACGAGTTCGAAAAGTCGACAGTTAAAGAGATCGTACGACTGAAGAAGACAGCATTGCTCGATGGCTGTCTTCTTGTGATCGTTCTGGCCACTTGTATAACGCTTGTTAGCCGTTTGGCTATATGGCAAGAAACATTCCGCAATGCGCGTGATCGGACAAACTTTATATATTGTGTCTGGTGTCTGACCATTCTGTGTCTTGATACACTCTCGCAGCTCCTGGTTCTGCTCGCCCTGATGCTCCTGATATGCCATGGAGATTCAAGATTTGTACCATACATCCGTACATTGACACTTTTGACATAACGGTGGGGACAATTTTTGGCCGAGAAATTCAGTGATGTCGTCTCCTTACGTGCGCAGCCGTCTTGGTGGGCGCACCCACAATCAGTTGGATGTACCCGCCAATATTTCGGCACCGTCGAGATGCCGGAGTTGTGGTTCGACCTCTTGCGCTTATTGACCGGTACGTTGCGCGGTAGTTGCTGGGGTTGCTCTGTGGCTGAAGGTACAATGCAGAAAACGTTGCGGAAGAGACAGCCTGGCGTCTCAACAATTGATTTTGGATATTAAATATTTACATTAAATACATCGAACTATAATGTGTCTGATACTTGCATACGTGGAATAAAGGCCACAGGTCACCGTCATCTGGCCGACGCAACACTAGAAGATGCAAATGTACCCAGCGCAGATAATCAAGCTGAAAGGCATAGCATAGCTACCTATCATCCAGAACCCTTGAGGTTCCGAAATAGCTCCGCCGGTTTTGCAAGCAAGCCTTGGACCGCGGCTCGAGGTTCCCGTTTTCGTCGCCGTGAGACAGGCGCCGTCACAATCACAGACTTCGGCAATGTCGCTGACGACGGTATATCGACCATGGACCCAATTACTCCGGGAGGGCTCCGCGTCTCATGACGTATGACCTCTCTAAGGAGTTTTCCGCGGTCAAGCTTTCCATCAGGTCCAACCGGGATTTCTGCTAACGTGTGAAACTGCTTGGGGTCAATGTAGGCCGCCGCAGGCATTTGCCCCCTTTGCTGAAGAATCTTCAGATGCTCGTCCATGCTCTTGGAGCACCTCCACTCTTCTTGATTCACGTCTTCGATATGCTGTTGAACTCTGAAAAAGTGCATCTGTAAGCCGCATGCCAACACCGCTATCTGGGTCGTCCCTGCTGTGCATGACCAGGCTGATGTTAGTCTTTGGAGCTCCACTGCAGACAGCTCATGCCTAGACCTAGCGTAGTCGGCGCTGGGCACTGGCGGAAGTAATTCAATGCTGCCGTCTTCGTGGCATATGCCACAATCTTCGGTCCGGTACATGGTCGACCTATCCATTGTCAGCGGGTGTTTTTCCAGACCTGCAATGAGTTGGAATACCCATCATCCCTAAAAGGGTTGGTAACGTAGGAATGGCGGCCGTAGCTAATGTATTGGTCAGAGACACCTCGACCGCCGACCCATATTCGGCCGGGATATCCGATTGCCCGCTTTCGCCCGTTATCGTCGAGCACGTACAGAAATAAATTGGGAATAGGGTACCCAACAGAGCCCACCCCATCACGACCGCTGAGGACGGGACACCCCGATGAGAATAGCCCGAATCCACAGCGGCGGGAACCTAAACCATTGGTTATGTGGTGAAGCGACAAGGCACATACAATAGTAGTTTCCGAGAATCCGTAGCACTTCCAAACGGCCGGAACACAGGCAGCCCATTTATCGGCTAAATAATCCGAAATGGCCTCTCCGGCTGTTGCTAGCACTTTCAACTCGGGTAGTTGCTCCGGTTCGTACCTGGATAACAATGTGGGTGTGGTGATGAGCACTTCTATCTGTGGAGGGGGTCAGCAGGTGCCTCGGTTCAACGACGCCAACATGGATTCCTCTAACTTTCTTAAAAAATGTTTCTTGCTCACTGTCACCAATTACCAGCGTTCCTCCGTTGCAAAGACATCCAAATATCTCCCAGACAGCTGCTATCTGGTTAACATAAGACAGCGACCTTGGTCAGGAACTTGATATTGGAACTTACCAATGTCAGAGGATATGCTTAGAGTTTGTCCCACCTTCGCACCAGGGTAAACACCAAGATCTCCGGACCCTAGACAGACAAGGTTGACCATATTTCTGTGCTTGATGTGAACTTCTTTTGCTGCCACAGAACCGTCCCATGGAGCGCCTGGCTATAAATTAATATCAATAGGCTGAGAGCGGGACGCACAGACTCCCATACCGCAAGTGAAAACGGTGTAGCATACGTCGTCGGGGGTAGCTAGGTTATGCATTGCAGAGTCGCGATCCAAATCTCGGGTCTTAATCTCTGAATGAACTCTCACAATTCGAATCGGACTCATGTGAGTATCGCTGGGAAATACCCGCTCCAGGACAATGTCGGACCCCAAGGAAGTACTGAGGACAATTCTCTGACCCGACCACTCGACGACTCTCCTAAGATAGTCATCCGACTGGATCTCATAATCGACGGGGACAAATTGGGCACCGCAAGAGAGTATTGCCAAAATGCCGGTAACTGATTGTAGTCCCCGTTTTGCAACCAAAGGTATCCTTTGCCCCTTTTTGATGCGCTCTATATGCAAGCGATGCGAAAGCGCCTGAACTCGTTCGGCGAGATCTCGATATGTAAGTCCCTCTCCTCCGCTGTCGCCAGAGAGGTCACATACCGCAATCCCTGAGGACCAGAGGACCCTGGCCTGGGCATAAAATGCGGATGTCAGCGTGGTGAACTGTACAGACTCTGTCTCTAAGCCGGCGCTGACGGAGAAATGGCGCCCTTTTGAGCGCGGTGAAGTTGAAGTTGAAGCCAATTCAGATACGCGCGCGCCATATCCGGGACTTCTTGGGCGTGCTTGCATCGTAATCTTGTTGCTGAGAGCCCCTTAAAAGCGAGGCAAGACTCAACTGGCTGTTGTGGCGACAGACCAGATAGGTTACTTAACACACTTTGTGAAATTTACGACGATCTCGGCCATACTTGAATGCTTCTGCTGAATATATAGTCATGTAGCAATAAATGCTCTACAATCCTGTGCACCACGATGCCTGATGCTTGAACTGCCCCGTCACACACTAATTTTGAGCATGATGAGGCTTGTTTGTTGTATATGTATGTAAATACGAATCAAATGCTGTACTGTACAGACCGGCTTTGCCACACTAGCAAACGAATCCCATCCGTAGCTCATACGCTTGTATCAGCGTTGGTGTTATCTTAGTCCCACCATGAGATGTGGACATTATAACACGTCCCATCCTACAATTGTGGGTTAATATCCAAATGAGGGTACAGTATCGTACGTACCGTGACCAACTTCGAACTCACCCACACTACGGGAAGTGTTACTGCCCTTACGCTCGATCAGGTGGCCAAGGCTGGACAGTGGGTTTCCATTTTGCCGGCGACGTGACTATGGCTGTGGCCCAAAAGCGACGCTGGAAGGAAGAACAGAATGCTCTGGTTCGACGTCCCCTCGTTTCTTGTACACATTAACCGAATTAACCAGCCAGTAGGCGTCGGTATAGTCCGTCGGGTTGTTGGCCACATAAGCATGGCACGAGAGGCCAGAAGCCGAGCACCTTGGATTCGAGCTCCACACCAGCGGACTGCCAGCCCAATCGCTACAGAACGTTATATCGAAGACAATCTGGTTGTTGCTGAAGTGAGAGTCAATGTTGCAGCCGTCGCCGCCTTGAAATTTTGCAAGAGGATCACCCCAGGTCCGAGGTTCAGGAAGACGTGACGTTACGTCCATAGGGATATCATGTCGAGGGAAGAACCAGACCGAGATGCTCTCCGATGTCCACTCCATGGCATAGACTCCACCGTTGATGTTGTTGAACCCGTCCCCGTATGTTTGACAGTCGGTTGGCTGCATACCGCACCCAGCACCGGCAATGCTGCAATCTTTACGCAGCGCTGAAAAGTAACTTCCGCTGCCAGACAGGGTCACTGAACAACCGGGAGACGTATGGAGAGTGACTATATTCGTCTCTTGGTAGTTGACGCCTTCTATAATGTCGATCTCTCCGGAGCTGGGCCAGTCAGGTCCAAACATCCAGAACGCTGGCCACACTCCGCAAGCTCCAGAGGGCATGTGGGAAATATCCGCGACTATCAGACCTCGATTGAAGGCTTTGGGAGATGTGACGCGAACGGATTTACGACCACTGAAAGGACCGTAACTGCCGCGATCCACGCCCATGAAGACAGCGCCGTTCTAATACTTCGCAAGGCCAGACTGGACGGCGGTTGCAAGGTCAACATATTGTACGTGACCATGGGTTGGATCACTGTCAGAGAACAAGTCGAAGGCGGAGAAGAAGTTGGAAGCATCGTACGTTGTGTCAAGTTGATAACCTCTGCCCTGCTCCGTTCAAGAGCTAGCCCGCAGACGACTATTCGAGCCAGAGCGTGAGAGAGCCTCAGTTTTGATGTGAGACGTGAATCTCGAAACTGAGTCCTGGCGACATGTTATATCCTGGCGGCTAAAAGTAGATAGCGATGTCTTTACATTACAGTACAGAGGGTATGAAAAGCAACAGTCCCAAACGAGCTCTAAGCCTGGTCGTCTTTTTTGGGCTGGTTCCATAGTTTCCGCATGCGCTATTCTTTTTATGGATCGTCTTTGTACTGTAGTTAATTCTGGAGTTTCAAACACATAAATTCTCCCCTTCTCGCACTGCTGGTACCGCCACACTAAGCAATGGCGAAATCACCATGGTCTACAAGGGGGTCACGGTCCGTTGCGACCGTGGCAGCCTACTCCGTGTTAGTGTCCAACACTCATGCACAGGATACCATCTTTAGTGGACATGGTTTCGCTACGTATTATTACGACATCGAAAACGTGAAAGCTTGTGGCACGGATTTCGTGAACCAGAATCAGGGCTATGTCGCATGCAGCCCTGGCACGGCGCGGTCACTGAACCAAATCGGCACTAATTATCTCGTAGCCATGAACAACACTGAGTTGCAAAAGAACCGGAAAAAGTACTGTGGCAAGAGAGTTATAGTAACAGTGAATGGCGAAAAGTCAACTCTTCCATTTTTCATCGGCGATGGTTGCGAGCGCTGTGGCGGCGGACCACTTACTGGGCCGTGGAATCCAGTCGGGGCTCCTGGGCTGGACTTCAGCTATTCAGCATTGAGTGAACTGTCAACACAAGCGTGTTCCGCGGGACATATAGAACTGAGTTGGGAGATTGCGGATGAGGCACTGTTCCAATTCAATACTGACTATTAGGGTATGCCGGAGAGGAGCCGCGCGGGAATGACATGTATTTTGTGACTACCTAGTCCACCAGTTAGTTTATAATGCACTGCATCCCCCCAAACGTTTGTCTGGGCCATTGTGTCAACATTAACACATCATATGTATGTATATATGTATTTTCCGTCCAGTGGCCTGACATTAACACATCAGCCAACCCTTGGGATTGCTGTAGGGTGTGTGGCATCTACATTACAGGAACGTGGCCGCCTTGGTTACTTGGCCCTCTCCTTGACTGCTTCGGTCATTATACACCCAACAACCCACCGGGCGCCCCCGTTATCAATAAATCGCCTGACGGTTTGGATCGGCGGCCTTGACACGGGAGGAAACCGGTCATGCTAAGAAACCGGTCATGCTAAGATTATGGGGTCGCTCGGCGACGGAATTCATGCTTTGCAGTAGTAGAAAAGTTGTATCGTAGTACCACGCTACGTAACATGAGGCAGAACTTGATATTTGGTCTTGTGGACCGGTTGTAACGCACAGAGAAGCCGGTCCCCATCCCACCCAAAACGAAGACCAGCATTAATCTGACGAGTGGTTCTAGACCCAGCTCTGTGTTACAATCTTTCCATCAAAATTAGCGGCGCGACCGCTTTCTCACTAGCCACGCGTTAACTCAACCATAGCCCGCCTGATATGATGTGTAGAACATGTCACCTCAGCGGGTGTCGCTGGTGTCATTGACAAGTAAAGGCCTTCCCTGTCAATCTCACAAGGCTTGGAGCAGGGCAACTCTACTACAACCCCGCTACTGGGCCAGAAGAAGATTTGTGATTTCTCGGCATGAAGTACTCCCAAATTGTAACCGTGTCAAATATTTCACAGCCGAATCACCTATCATTATTGTACTGTATTTAGGACCACCAATGTATGCACACATGTACCGTAACCGGCATCTTGGGAACACATGCGTAAACCTAATATGGAACCTGTTGCACGATCCACGTCTCCTGACTAAATTTTTTTAGTTCTCCTCTTTTGCATTCTACATTCTTAGAAACTCTGATACTTGGACGTACGTATCCGGAAGAATGGCTCTCCCAATGAATCATTGGATGTTGAACATCATCTTTGGGATCGTTTGTGCCTACGACATTACCCATGTAGCAGCATCCAATGCCGAAGTCTACACGGCCAACGCGGTTGAAGCGATAAAAACGTTGAACGATTGGTACAGCGTCAGCACCGGGCTATGGGAGAACGCGTGGTGGAATAGTGCGAATGCACTCACCACTATCGCTGACTTTGCATCTCTCCGCCTCGATGAAGCCAACAAGCTTAACATCGGCGGCTTTATACGAAACACATTTGCTCAAGCACAAAAGACCAATGTACTGCGCAGCAGTTTCCCTCCTGTCAGTGATGTGGTCTCAAATATTCGCAACTTGACTCTTGGGTCCGGCTGCACGCCTGAGGGCAATCGTCTCGGCAAACGCGGATTTGGCCAGTTTCTTAACGATTATTATGACGATGAAGGATGGTGGGCTCTGGGCTTGATCAGATCCTACGATGTATCCGGCGAAGAGAAATATCTTGCCGCGGCCGTCAACATATTCAAGGACATGCAGACTGGCGGGGAAACACCATGCCGCGGTGGTATTTTTTGGAGCAAGGACCGACACTATGTCAATGCCATTGCTAATGAGCTGTATCTCTCGGTCGCCGCGTCTCTTGCTCGTCGAGTTCCCGAAAACAATACATACAGGCCACTCGCCATTGCCCAGTGGAGATGGTTCGAAAAGAGCGGCCTGATTAATGCCAAGGGACTGATCAACGACGGTCTCAATGGCAACTGCATGAACAATGGGCTGCAGACTTGGAGCTACAATCAGGGTGTCGTCCTAGGTGGCCTTACCGAGCTCTTCTTGCTAACACTGGACACACAGTATTTGGAAAGGGCCACAGAAATCGCCAAAGTGGCGATCAAGGCTCTTTCTGACAAGAATGGCATCCTCACGGAGACGGACAAGTGCGAGACAGAGGTCGGACGCTGCAGGCCCACCAGCCAGCAGTTCAAGGGCGTATTCGTCCGCAACTTGGGTTATCTCTACCGTGCTACTCCTCTCCAGGAGTTCAGGGATTTTATTTTCCGTAATGCTGACTCGATCTGGACTCGTGATCGAAATGACAAGAACCAGCTCGGCGTTGCTTGGGCTGGAGACTACACCGACGCGACCGCATCCACGCAGAGCAGTGCGTTGGACGTCCTAATAGCCGCCATTGCCGTTGCATAGTCGCCCGTGTGGCATAAACCACCAAGTGGACTACCTGCCAGGGCACGTAATGCCTGCACAGAGAATGTAGCACCAATCCTTGTGCCCACAGCATTTACATGGGACATCTGCCTTATAACATTGGGACGCAGAGATATTCAGGCGCCAGAGAAAAGACCAAAGAAAATTGAGAATGAAACGAGGCCGGCCAGATTTGGAACGGGTAGCCAGATTGCCAAGCAAGAAATGGTGCACAGAACAGTCGTGGTCGTGATAGCCAGATAGTGGCCTAGACGATCGGCAGACAATGCATTGGGAATGTTCGTGGCCTCGGGTTGTTCTGGGCGATTGAGTTTGTCGAGGACAAGAATTCCAAGCAACCGTTGAATCTGTTTCTTTCGGAGAGGGCTTACGACATGACTAAGGTGACTGAAAAATGCAAAACTCTTTCTAGATAGCAAGCGAGTAATACATACTCCTAAAAGCTGAGCGGAAACAACTTGTCGTCTAGAGGAGGCTTAGGCATCATGTTTGGCGTCATTGAAGTATGTTTCACCCATTTTCGCGATGATTACGGTATTGGGTAGTTAAATATCAGATAGATGTTTGAGATCTCCATTGAGACGATTATTCGCAATTGTACCGTATGACTTCCATACTCTTGATTTCATGTAGTGACTCTTGAGTCAACGATTCTCAAATACTCAGTCAAAGAATCATGAAGTGTGATCCAGCAGATCTATTTCAGACACTTGCGGACCTTCCGGCGAAGTGGCAACAAATCACAACCCACTCATTGCCACGACGAATTCATAATTTCAGTGCCTGAACTTCTGTCCATTCCCTCTCTTTCTTTGGCAGGGTCACGGTAAGGATTCCCCTCTCAAGGCTCTTGGTGATTTTTTTTGTCGCCGTCGACTTCGTCAGTATATAGCACCGTGAGAAGTGAAATGACTCGCTTGAAGTCCCCAGTCCCACCCTCGGCATAAATCTAACAGTTGCCAAGCTCTTCGCTGCTGGGGAGCCGGCTCACGCCCTTGACACTAAGGGTATGACTCTTCGGGCACCACTCCACACTAACATCATCCACTTTCGCACCAGGAATAGTGACGTGCACAACAACCTCGCGGCTGTCAGTGAAACGTTGACAGCTGGTATGAATGACTTGGCTTCACGGCAGGCCAACTTGCCGAGCCTGTCGTAGTACTGCTGCCATTGATTTTGTTGCTTCATGTGTTCCCCTAGATGTTGGAAGCTTTTTATACCCCCCCAAAGTTCATGCTGAGAGGCCGTTCCGTAGGCATCGGATGATTTTCAACGGGGATGGGGGGGAACGAAGATACTTCGTATCCGCCAAAGTTTCCAAATGAAAAGGGCGGTAGTGGGTGAACAAGCTGGTCAAGTGGTATTTGGGGACAGGCACAGCAATCAATGTCACCGATAGGGCCGTCGGCGCCGTCAACAAAGTCCCCGAAGACTGGTCGTGGAGGCATTACCGGATCTTGTTTCTCAGGAGACATGGCGAGACCAATACACAACTTAGAATTGAGTGAAAACAAATGATTGACGAGAACTAAATTTGCAGATACGACTTTTTGGGCGACGAAGTCGGCTTAAATACTTCAACGAAGTCGTCTTCGGTCGCACAATGGGCCATGTTGCACGTGCATCACACATGAAGATATTGCGGCTTCCAAATCCTACATAAGTTCGGTGCCCTATTATCGAAATTTCCCGACCTCAAACAATCTGACGGCCGCCAAAATCTCAAACGGTGATACGGAGTGGCCCGGACGGGAAGGCAGACCTCGACGCGGAGGATCTACTGAGGGGTCTTGCCAGAATTCATGCAGGGTGATAAATCTCCGGTCAATTTTGTTCCTGGCAACCTGGCTGTACTGACTAGCTCATCACCGGTACCACGTTGTAGAGACGGAGCCAACAGCATTTACATACTGTGCTGCGGAAACCCAGACGACTAGAGCAATTCTGACAGCTCGTTCTGCGCCAACCACCCTCACGTCAATCACAAGGTCAATGGCCCGCTTTATACCTTATTCAATACGCGACCACTAACAACTGTCCTAAGCTAACCACAATCACCGCAAGAACCCGCAGAACGCATGAAACCCCGCCCGATTATTGTTACACTTGTGGCCAGAGGACCTTGTGAAGAGGATCGGTGGTGGGTTTGTTATAAAAAAGGCCATTCCATACGTAGTGTGAAGCGAGCCCCGTTGTTGATGCATACACTACTACTGTCCCGTGCTTCTGGACAATACCCGGATCCGACCTCTCTGTGTGATACGCACAAATTTTGCAACAGTTACAGTAATCACGAGGTAAATAAATATCAATATCATAGATTATTCAATCAACAAACACTCACAACGATGACGAGACCCTGTCGCTTTCGGAGCGAACGTCGGTGACCCCATCGATTAACATGTCAACACTCGCCACTTTTTCAAGCTCCGTAGTATTTTTCTACCCAAGTGCGGAAATCGTCTTTGCAAGCAGTGGTTCTCACGCCGGCCCAGATGGCGGTCCGTTTCAGAGGTCAGTGAATCGCCGTGAATGCTTCGTAATGCCTGCTTCAAAGGATTTCAGGATCTCATACGACCGCTGTTAACTGACCACTTATCCACGGACGGCTTTGTCAATGTCATGGTCTCTAATGCCCTTTGGATGCTGCGAGCAGACGAAGCACACCTGGTTTAGACGTGATCATGACGCTTCTAGGGGAACTGCAAGAGAAAGCACGCCGCGAGAGGGAGGCGCGTCAAAAGCGTGCGATAAACAGTCTAGAACATGCTCAGGCGACGGTGGAAATGGAAAAGGAGATGGAAATAAAACCCGGAGGTGGAATGTCACAGACCGAATGTCCCATCTGCCATAAGCCTTTCGTACGAGACGAGAAGATCGTAAACTTCGAGGGCCAATGCGAGTGCAATGCCAGGAGAAGCGTTGGATGCATCGGGCGTGTTGTGGACTGGTTCAAAGTGCCCTTCTACTTTGGGATACCTCAACGAACCGCAATTCTTGGCTCAGGTGAGGATGCTGTAACAAGAAAAAAGTTATTTTGCAGTAACCATTGAGTACCAGTAAGAAATTGAACATTCTTCTAATATAATTTATAGTTATAAGCAGTGCGACGCGCCGCTCTGTATAGACGGAGGCTGTTGGGGATAGTGGCATACGTTGTACCGCCAAGTAGAAAATTAACTATCTGGCGATCTGTTTGGCCAGGATCCCTGCGGCGCTAAAACGTAACACTTTCGCAGTCAAGGGGATAGTTGAGTGAGAAAAAGCTACTGTTGGGAGACCTTGTTACATCCAGTACGCCTGGAGCGGCAATATACACGGTAATGATCAGATGAGATATGCAGAACAGGCGAGGGACATTCTTATGCCTGTCGGTCAAACCGTTGCCCTGAAGGAGCATAACCAGTTTGTATAGTGGAACAGAGGCAGAATTCACCACGGCGTCGAGTACCTCGTGTTAAATCGTCCCTGTTAAACGAGAGGCGATAGTCCAACATGTCTCTACTTTCCGAGGCTTGCCTCTACCGGACACTTAGATGACATGCCAGGGAAAACGTATGGCGAAAACCTTCGGTACGCGCCGTTTCGTAGCCGGGGGAAAAAGTCCGTTCTTTCAAACTAATATTTCCAATTGCAGGCCGAGCATGGGACCGATGTTACTTTTGTCAAGTAACATCTGGAAGAGCCAAAAGTCAAACGTGGCGCTTGTGTTGGTAAGTCATCGGGTTTTCGAACGGTGAACAATGGAGCGTTGCATGGATAGAATCGTTGGCCATCTAACTCAGTGTAAGCGGGCTGGAAATGCATCAGTGGCTGACTGGTATTCTCTGCCAGGTGAGAGTTCGAATAGGCAAAATGAAAGTGGCTCTGCTATCGTTGACCTGCAGGTCGCGAGGTAGGTCGTCTGAACGATGTAACAAGGAAACCCGTATAGACATGGTCTAGGAATATGTCAGGGCTCAGGACGAGGTGGGAGGCTGGGAGGCTGGGAGGCGGAGCAATTGAAGAATCGCCAAGCGGCGAGGACGAACGGCCAGCTCGATTATGCAGGAGGTGTCAAGTAAATTACGCTGCAGAATAAGAACAGTGTATGCAACCTGTCATCATGATTGCTACACGTATTCCTCCAACTTTGGCGACAGCCACAAATAAATCATCGGTGTGATTTTGCCAGGGGATAGGTTCAAACGAAAAGTCTTTGCGTCCCAAATCTCAACTTAGCACTTCACCAAGATGTCAAGTGCTGTACTTATAAGTAGTTTTCTGGCAGTGAAGAATCGAGCTTCGCGAACAAGACCGACCCGTTTCGGACGGCGAGCGTGCTTGAAAGACTTTGACAAGATCCTAGAATGAAAACAAATTCAACGTCCCAGCACCGCCTTGTGCTGGAAGATACCGCTGCGTGTTGAGCGCTATCGCTAATCGACTGGGCGATGGCCGAAAGACACTTTGGCAGCTGAGTGCTCTTCGGCAGGCAACGTGGGCTGGTGTGCGCCAGCAAAACATCTCGCTCGCCTCGGTGTCCATCACATTTGAAGACTATCCCAGATTTCGCCGGGTTGCCTGGGTCGCCGAGACATGGTTTCGTACGTTTTGCATATTCCATTGTGTGCCACGGTCGTATATGCTGTGCCTGTTGGGGGGGGCCCAACAAGGCCTCGACCAACTCATGACGCGGTTAACTCAGAACAAAGACTCCGCAAATTGTTATAAGCTTCTAACTTGAAAAGGATCAGAGGCCGAGAGCATCCTGCAGCGCGTTATGTAACATGACTTATCATTTAACTGGTGTGGTAGAGCAGCGTTTGACAAAAATGCTCAGCCAGGAGGGCTCTCGGTCGTAAATTCTGTCGTAAAGTCTCCATAAACAAGGCGTTACGGGACGGCTGATAAAAGCGGTTGTGCAGACTGAATGTCTGGTGCGTAGATTCGTCGACCTGTATTTATGTTCTTTGGGGTTGGTGTCATATTGTATTCATTCATTTGTTACGCCCGGTGGAACAATCCAAAAAGGGCAACTATAAACCTATGGTACGTGTACTGTTACGCAGTGTGGCTAACAATCAATCAAGTTCAATTTCGGCGCTCAAACTCGGTTGCTTGAACCTACCTCTGGCTCGATTGACAACTCGTCAAGTACTTGATATACTACCCTCTACTCAGCCAGTCAAAACGCCAGTCAACACTTCGGAGTTCATAAAAGTTGACGATGCGCTCGCCATGCCGTATCTCATGTCGGTGGCTCAGGAGACGCTTAGACTGCATCCCGCAGTAGGTTCCATGCTACCAAGGCAGACGCCGAAGGGGGGATGTGGTTGGCCGGTCGCTATTTCCCAGAAGGGGTACGTTCACGGCCTTGTGACACGCGGTCATGGTAACAGGAAACTAACGCTGGCGGTAGACCGTGGTCGGTGTAAATGCTTTGGCTGTGCATTATAACGAAGCAATACACGGTCCTGACTCGACGGAATTCCGTCCGGAGAGATGGATGAGCCGAGACAAAAGCCCTCCGGCTCCTCTTTCGGTGGGTCTTTGTTAATAGCAGGAAATTGCGGCATAATTGCGAAGCTAACAGACCTCTCTTAGTTCGGTGCTGGTGCACGGCGGTGCATAGGAGAACACCTGGCACTGATCATGATTGGCAAAGGCATTGCCGAGATTGTTCGAAATTTCGATCTCGAGCTCGATGCGTCCCAGAAAGAATGCAAAGTAGAGAGCGCATGGTTTGTGTGGTTGAACTATTCATGTCGCGTTCGAGCGAGAGATAAGTGGTTTTGCGCGAGGACCGGCGTTACCACAGCCACTGATAAGGATGCTATCGAGTCATGAGGTAAGGGACCATCGACAGCCTCTGTGTTGCTAAGGCTCAGCGTGTTAAATACTGAGTCAACTTGGATTATACTGTCGGATAGACTGTAGCACGGTGCAATAAGGTGGATACATTCGCGTTTGGGTGCATGTCGAACTTCACTCAAGAACGATAACGAGGCCGAAATTAAGCAACCGCATAACTTTGGTATGCAAAAGGCATAATACAATACAAGGCTTTATTAGTGTCGTGGTTTAAGTATATAAGATAGATAAGGAGATCCACTTGCAGACCAGGAATAGATTAGTGGCGGTGTGGGCATGTACCTTCAAGTCCCGCTTGGAAGACGGGACTTCAAGGTACAGGCACACCCGCGCACGGATGAGTAATCACCAGACGGTGATACACCCAATGCTATGGCTGCCCAACGTCAGGATTACCGGTTCCATCCTCTCGATGATGCTGAACGTGTGCCCCAACGAAGAAAACATGCCTCATTCACGAATTTCGGAACTTTTCGCAATTCATCCGATAGCAGACGTTATATTTTCGTACCTGACGGTCACCGATGTGTACAAACTCCATGCAGTATGCCGGTCGTTGCAAGGTGTTGTGCATTGTCTCCAAGATACACGGCTCAATATTAGTGCTGCACTTAGTGACTTTGTTAAGAGCTGTGATTCCTTCCGCTGGAACTTGGGCAAGACCAATAGCCTCATTGTCGGTGGGTTTGTCCTCGATTTCCTTGCCTTGCGTCAGCAAGTCATACCCTTCCTAGACATCGTTGTTGAGGAGGGAGCGCCTGCACTCGGCCTCATACAATATTTGTGCGATGAGGAGACTTATGAGATGGCGGGAACTCAAGAAGTAAGCGTTGTACCAAATGAATCTGACTCCTGCTTACGCGTCTTGCAAGCCCGGAAAAGCAGTTATACTCACCCGTTCAGAGTCGAAGACAAAAATTCGCGTAACCAAAACTGACACGATACCAATACACGCTCTTTTGCAATCTTCCTACACGACCGCTGATCTTAATTTTATGTCATGGAATAAAGTCTACTCGAATTTTCCTCTAGCAACTGTAATTCAGCACAAATTCTGGCCATTACGAAAGCTGAACGATGACTTCGGTGTGAAGCTAGCTGAGCTTGCTCAACAAGGCTGGACTACACGCGATCTAGTATGGGCGGACTGGGCCATTCCTCCTGGGCTAGGTGTTCGAAGAGTCGGCGACAATATCAGTCCCCGAAGAGTTGGCGACGAAATGAGTCTTGTAATGCCCCTGCGGCCAGCTCTTGCACACAATGGACTAAAGCCCGATCATGTTTTAGAGCTTTCTGAATTTAGTGTAGATAGCCCTGCCCGGCCCGGGGGTTTTGGAACTCGCCATCGCGAACTTTCTGTTACAGTGAAGGAGCTTCAGTCGCCTAGTCTTCGTTACCGATATACGACAGGGCAAGGGAGTCAGTGGCGTACGTTTGTCAGTGAAAGGCTGAAGCGTTGGACCGAGATTGAGGCATGCAAAATGGATCCTGACAGTCGCCCTCCACATTGGCTCCCTCCACCTCCCGATTTTGAGGTACCGCCAACGTGGGACTTCGCAGACGATCAAATGCCACTTTGGTATAAAACTTACTGGTTGGAGAATAGTCAAAGACGGCTAGCTTCCTGAGCATTACGTATTATGAAAGATTTCTAATATGGTTTAAAACCAACCTGCAGAAGGACTTGACTTTCATTCTATAACTTCAGGGAGCCTTAAATGCAGGTTTTAGCACTGTTGGTATGGCAAACTCCTCGAGTCGAAAGACAAAATAAAAACTTTTCTTTTGTGCGTTGTACTATAAGTTGGGTGTTTTGCTCTAATAAATGCCAAGGGAACGGCAGGTAGAGCTTGTTCGCCGCACTCGCAAGTGATCCCATTCGTCCACAGGGGCTGTACTAGCATGACTTTCGTTGGCAGAAAGATACTTAGGAGTACATGATGCGTTTAACGCTAATGTATTTTGGGACTAACAGTGGGTCTCACTATTTATGTTCTGTACCGAAACTGCGACACTAATTAAGCCTTCTACCAGGGACCATACTGTGCTGCTTTACGACGAACGACCATGGAAAGAACGCAACGCGCTAGCCCAGCTGAGAACAGGCATGTCCGCGTTAAAGAATTATTTGTATCAAATCAAGCAATCGGCGTCAGATCAGTGTGATTGTGGCGCAGAGAGGGAAACGGTGGCACACTTCTTGTTTAGATGCAACAAATGGACGATGCACAGAAAAGAAATGCTCCAATCTACGGAGACACATCGAGGCAACACTTCATTCTATCTAGGAGGCAAGTCACCAATGGATGGAGCGAAGTGGAAACCAAATATGGCGGCCGTGCGGGCAACAATCCGTTTTGTCAAGGCCACGGGCCGCCTTGACAACTAACAACTGCATCCCCATCCCCCAAAACCAAATTTCTCACCTCCCATCTAACACC
>NW_011942152.1:104930-113588 GCF_000187425.2 Metarhizium robertsii ARSEF 23 | reverse complement strand
AAAGCTCAAGAACGCCAGGGTTGGCGTCTACTGAGAGGCGGCCAAAAGGTGGTTTGACAGGTTAGACGTTTGATCGGTAAAAGTCCAAGCTGACCGCCAAGACGACACGGACCCACGAGTGTAGCCAGACGATCGAATTTTCTGCATCCTTTTCCGAACCCTCGCCTACGCCCCCCCTGCCCTGAATTACAGTGGACGCAAAATGGAGTAAAGCACGGTCGCATGCTCTACGGTGGAAGAAGCCAGCACTAGGTAGTGGAGATGTCCTGTGCGGTTCCCTGGAAAAGATCAGGCCAGGCAACATCAGGGCTGTCCCTGCCAAAGCACGGACAATCACCTTCATGACCAGGCCGGCTCCATAACGTCTCGTACCATGTTCCCCTCTGACAGGGGCAGCTTTACTTGTGTTGGACGACGAAGCAAGTCGGCTACTATCGCTCGTTATTTCCTCTCTTCATCTGCAGCAAGCAAATCTAATAAATTGATGGTTGGTAGGCCGTATTAGGTAGGTTTTTGGCACGTTGCTACTTGCCACCTGTTCTCTGACAAGATCCAGTCACAGCCGTTTCCGTGCTGTGTCCTCCGGGCTCCAGGCTTCGGCTCCGCAATCTAGCTTGCGATAACGACATCCCCAACATCCCCAGACGGAATTGCGAGTCGCCCGACTTGGTCAGTCATGGCTGCCTAGTTCCTGGCGAATCGCAATCTGGCACCGAATAGTCAAGGTTGAGCCCCGCGGGGCGAGCCAACAATGCAGTCTTCTTCCGGCCGGAACCTTGCGGAATGGCTACCGTCTTTGATGCCCCACGCGCCCCCAGTCCATGTTGCCGGTAGCCGCGCTTGACAACCCATCCCCAGGCCATCCATCATATGACATATGACCAACCGCTGGCCGGAGTGGCCCTTCCACACCGAATGCTACAATGCACGAAATGATGGTACGAGCAAGACTGTGAATGGCTCGTTTAGCGGAGGGCTGCAGGACTAGGTGAAGCAGCCTGAACTGAGTGACTATTGACTGGTGACTGAGTGGTGGGAGCAGGTGGGAGAGACCCTTCAAAGGCCCCGTCAGACGTCCTTGTTCAGCGTCGGCTGTCACGGCGGCGGTCTCAAGCAAGGTAGCATTTGCATGCACGGCGCATGGCAATGCAAAAGCCTGAGCCAGCAGCTGAGCTAGTCGCGCTTACAAATAGCAATTCATGCATCAAAAGAAAATCTTCAATACATGCAGCAAACAGGAAAGCGAGGCGATACCGTATCGCTACGGCTGCCTGTCAGGAAGTTCTTGCTTGGACTCTCTGCATAGCCTCGTTTTCTCCCCCGCTTTTAACAGGGCTAGCATTAGCATTAGCGCCGTACGCCTCCTACGTCTGTGCAAGACAAGGCTGGAGACATGGTGTCCATCGTGAGCCCTCTCTGTTGGGTGTGAACTCGGAGCTGTGATGCCCCTCCATAAGGCGCACTTCGCCCAGCAAAATGGACGAGTTAGACAACTAGACCAGGGACGTTCCGTTGAGGCTTCCTTGCGCCTCGAGTGTGTAAGAAGAGACCGAGCCATCGTCTCGACGTCTCGTCGGCCAGTGTGTAAGTAAGTATGACCAGCGTGCTGCAGGCGGCACTGAGAACAAGTCCATAGTGCCAAGCTGACGAACCCAAAACTGTCTTTGTCGCCGAGTGATGTAGACCGTTACGCTATGCCGGATTCGAGCCAAATGATTATCCTAGCTCGCGGATCGGGGCCATTAGGTCATCCTTGTTCCAACATCTCTCTGTCGACATGCCTAGTGTTTGTCTACCAGCTGTTAGATAGACTTTGTGCTTTGGAATGTCGACGTCTATCTGTACGAAACACACTTCCGGCGAGCGAGCCACTCAAAGACGAAGCAGCATGGGCAGGCAGACATTGGCAAGCCGCGGCCAGTGCAACTCCGACGTTTGCTCTGGAGTGATGTACCGCCGCCTTCCGCCAGAATGCTTGATCTGCAACGCCTTGGGATGAGAAAGGCTTCGACGGTTTAATCCACGTCCACGCACCACGGCGAACAGAACTTCTACAGTCACACCAACAGAGCATTGTCCCGATACTCTGGTTCAACAATCCGCCCCATCCCGGACGGCAGCAAGACGGGCGATATGATGCGGTACAGCGGTATCCTTTTTTCTATTGCATCCATCAGTCCCATGTCTGGCCCAGGTGCTCTCCAGGTGCTCTGTTGGTTGTGCCTCGTGCATGGCGCCGCCCGCAGAAGTTGTAGCCTGGCAGGATATATGTCGATGGCTGCCCTTGTTTGAGTGTTGCTGAAGTCATCACCACAACACCCTCTCGGATTAGCGGCCCAAGTTTACACGAGATGAATAAACAAGCTGTGAGATATCCTATGCACACCATAGCTGCTCTGGTCTAACATCGCCCCTCCAGATATTGCCCCAGGAGCATGGTCTCTCCACCGTGGATGCGAACACCGGATTTGTGCCTATGGACACCTGCCAAGGTGAACCAATCCACCATGAAGGTCTTCATGTCCAGAGCATGTACTCCGGACTGATCCGAGACTGGGCGTCCGGAGCCTCTCAGCCAGCCCATATCCCATTCCAGCCTTCGACACCCTCTATGGGCATTCAATACGGCGGCCTGCACCATAGTCAGCGGACCTGCGTCCCTCAGCAGATGCATAACGGCTTTGAACAGGATAGCGGAACCGACGGAGGCCGTTTCGACGAACCCATTGCGTCTGATGTATTGGTGGGAAGCCCACCAAACCATCTACATGGAGCCGACAGCAACTCTCTACTTTCGTATAGTCTCCCACCCGATATCAACCCGGCTACGGTCTACAACTCTTCGACCAGCCCGGCATCGTACGCGCCCGGGACTACAGATCCAAATCGGCTACCGCCTAATCAGGCTTCTGTGTAAGTAAAGGCGACGACGGAACTAAGCTAACATTAGTACTATTGGGATGGCATGCTATATCGCTGCGCTTTTATTCATCCCAAGACCCTAAAACTATGCTCAAACCCTTCCTCTACCGGGATGCGGTCGTTAGCCATTTCGACGAGTATGTTGATATGTTTGCAATCAAGGGAATCTCGGAACTAACGAATGTGACAGGCACTTACAAAAACTTCCTTGCCCAGTCTGCGATAAAGTTCTCAAAAAAATACATACATTTCGAAAGCATTGTAAACTTCACGACGAGAAGGGGATCACGGAGACAGGTGTTTATAGAGGAAAAGAAAGGTCTGGCGGCGAGGACCCGAGTGCAGTATTTTGCTGAGCTGTGAGTTTTGCAAAACAATCACGACAGTAGAACATAGCCTCATGGCACTATGAACCACTTTCACGTAACTAATGGCAATTTCTCTCCCAATTTCAAAATCTCGGATCTCGGCTTTGGTTAACATGCACGCTTCAGATGTACGATTCAGAGACTGTGTCGCAGCCATTGTACAGGCAGCTTCACGGACCTGATAGGAGGGGCGATGGGAAGTGCAAGTCACGGTTTCGGTAATGGTGGGATACATGAAATAGGACGACCTCGGTCCGACCAAATTGGCAACTGACTGGCTTGAGTTGGGAAAGTGGCCGTTGTGCTATTCGTGAAGCAGTTTTCTGTAATCACCCGGGACGTAAACAATCTCACACGAATTCCAGAATATGGGATCCTGGGTCTCGATTGTGTACTTCACCATGGCACCATACACGAGCGGCGACAGCCACCACCCAGGGAGCTGTTGTGCAAGTCACGCATTCGGCAGTGCCAGTGGGCTGTGGCCCGTATAGACAACTTCAACGATAGGGGATGCTAGTGACAGAGGTATTAGAGTCGGAGTCGGATGACTCTCAGCGTTGTCCGCAGCAGGCTCCGTCTCAGTCTGGGCCACATTCGGCACATACAATTCAATTGTAGCTTCGGCAGGCTTGGGTAGTGGTTCACAAGGAGTCTTCTTCTTTCGCTTCGGGTTTCTTTGTTTGGAGGTGAGTCCCACACGTGGCCCTGTGTGTTTGGGCATCGCAAAACAAGTATTGTGTCGCACTGAGGATCTAATTCGAACCGTTGGCTGTGCATTACTAAACTATGTAGTGAGCACCAAAAAAATACGGATTTTTGAGAACAAAATCCTCGATTATACAACACAAATGGCAGTTTCAGGAGTTCGTCATCGGATGTAATTGTAAAAGATGGATGGAATGTCTATTTTCGTGATTTATCTCCTTGACTGCGAAATTATTGCGTTTTAAGCAAACCAATCAGATGGCTAGAACACTAACAAGTACAAAATGGTACATAACGAATCTGTTACCTACATGATGACAGCCACACCCTGAGAATGTACCTGAATGTCAAAAGCGGGGCTGCAAAAAAGGTAATAACTTCGCAGTCAAGGAGATAGGGTTAAGCCACACAGCGACGGTGAAGTTGGGCCCGCTGGCGCGGGCTTGGCGCATCGTTCACATTCCTAGGAAAGGGTTAACAACACACTCAAGCGCCACCACCACGCGCCGCTGATGTCTGGATCCCCGCGCGTCCTTGCATAAATGTCACGAATGCACCCCACATGAGCTCTCAACTGCCTCGAACCCTGTGCTCTTTACTTTTGTGCTACTGTATTTTACAAGGAAGTTATGAGAGTCCTAAACACATTTACTCTTGATATGTTAGCTTTGAAACCATGGATGATGCGCTGCCGCCCGTTTTGGATGCATTTGTGAGACGGCATTTGACCCTGGAAGAGATCGACGAGATCCGACATCAGTTCTCACGGCCTTAATCACTGATCGTCAAGTCCTGTGGACCGGAATGACCCGAGAAGCTGCACAGCGCTGGGCTGATAAGCACAATATGCAAACCTTGACGACAGCGATGGGACCGTTGATGAGTCACAATGAAGTTAGCGCAAGTGGAACCAAACTTAGAAGTCGATCCACGAGGTATATTCATGGAGCTTCTGCCATCTTTGCGTGGTGCATCAGCTATGGTAAAATGGTTACTGTGTTGTCGAATCCCCCTCCAGTTCGGTTTCATCCCTCAGGGGCGACAAGCTTCCAAATTATCGAAGAACCTATAATTACTGGAAGAGTCGGCAGCCATGCTGTTGCAAGAATCGACGTTGTACATCCAGCTATTTCGGCGGCTGCTGAGTTTCGATATGAATTCTGGCCTCGTGACGACGTTTCGAGGTGGATCACTACCTTCGGTCATCTCAAAATAACTGTGAAATGGCGTCCGGTCAAACGTGCCCAACTGTATTTAAATGATGGAGCCAAGTACATTGATAAGTCAACTGAGAGCTTGACAGCGCGACCACTACTCCAAAAACAATTCGCGCAGAACAACGCATCCACGGGCGATATGAAGCTTCATGAGCTGCAACAAAAACAATTAAATCTCAACAACGAGGTGACGGAAAAACGAGAGCGTCTACACAGGAAGAACGTGAACGAGGTCGCCAGGCTCCAAAGTGACTTTCGAAATGCAAGGAATGGGCTGCCCAAGAAGGCCAAAAAGCGACAGGAGCTCCATGGTGAGGAGGTTAGAAGTTTGAAAGCCCTCAAAACACAGCAAAAGGTCGAAAGAATGCGACTTGAAACTGAAGAAAGGACAGCAAGACTGCATCTTCGAGAAGAACGGAGAGCAGCGAATGCTGAACTTCGTTGTTGCCGCACGGTTGGCCAACAAACCCATTCAGGCGACTTGAGCCAGCAAGTCAGGCCTTTCCATGGAAAAATAAGGAGCACGGGGCTCAAAAGTGGTAGAATGAGACCGCTCGGACCAAGAGATATTGCTGTTACCGAGCAGTCGTTGGAGCATCAAAAGACTCAAACCACGAATCAGCAACACTGTCGAGCCCGACCTTTTTGGTCTTTCAGTTTCTTTCTACGGGCAGGCGCGGAATTGGCAAAACATATGCGCAGACTGATCCAATTCTTTCGCCGGCAAAGGTTCGGTAGCCCTTTGGCAGATCGGCAGGCAGATCTGGCAGCTCTCAATTGTTAACAATGCTGGTTGCAAGTCTTAGATGCTTAATGAGGGGGTCAAAGTAAAAACATGATATCGTTATTGTTCCTATGTGTCACAAAGTGAACGAGATCACGAATGACAATTGTGAGGTTGTGTAAACTAATGTATCAATCAATAGTCGGCCAGACGGATGGTGATGTATCGTGCTGTGGAGCAAAACAGGTGACAAACAGATCTCTCCATCTTTCAAAGCACCCTAAAAATCCCCCCCCAAAATGCACACCAAACCTCCAGACCACCGAGTTGATTGCTGAAGAACTGTGCTTTTCGCCAAAGATAAATCGGACCAAAGCCGATCCAACTTAGGTTTATGCTCTTTCAAGTCTGTGCTCCGCTCCAAAGCATCTTCACTCCTAGAGGTGTGCATATTCGCGGCCGGCCTTGGCGTTTTCCCCAGGTTATGCTACCATCGCAGCTCGACGATGTCTCAAAACACAATCTGACCGCTCGTTTATTGCTACTCTCTGCCACGGGCGTCCGCGTATCATGCTGAAAAGAGCCTCGATCGATTTCTCCAGATCATGAGCCTGCCTAACTCCTAGTCACCAGTGACCTACCACTCTCACCTGGCTTTGCGACCATCCACAAGGGCGTGTGGTCCATATCACACAGTCTATCTTTCACCGCTTATTCCATTTTGTTTGCAGCTACAAGACATGCAGCGAGGGAAGAGAAGAAATCGCTGCGTGCCGCAGCCTTCCGGTGCCATATAAATCGGCCACATCTGTCTTCCATGTCTTGCGAATCCTCAACTTCAAATGGGATCATGTCGGCACTAAAAACCGCTCGCCGTCCTATACCACACTTTCTTCCGGCATACAGTCGGACTGACTGGTCCTTTCTTTAGTACCGCTCAGAGTGCCTCCATGGGTTATGGCGCTACAACTGTCACAACATGGTTCATCAACGTTTGGGCTGGGGCTCGTTTCATCTGTGTTCCGCTGTGACGTTCAACGATAATGACGGAAGGAGCCCGCGTGAAAGGTGCTACACAAGCTTAACACGGTTATGTTAGGGCCCAACCACGACATATCTTAGGCAAGTCCTTATTCAAGAGACTGCCGAAATACTTCTGTAGCCTCACGTCCAAGCTGGTTCTGTGTCGCTGCAGAAGTACAGGCATAGGATAAATGCTCCAACCACTGAACTTGCTGTTGTGATACACTTTGCAAAACGGCTGCTCTATGTTCACAATCCGGCACCGTCGAATCTTTTTGGGACTTCCGGGCTCAGAGTTTTGTTGGGCCAAAAGAGGAGAACCAGGGCGAGAGATTTTGCATAGAGATGACCAAACAATCATGTCAACGTGGCGTGACAGAGCACGGGACGCGCTCAAGGAAGCCGAGTATCAGTCCATGCGGTCTTATGGATACTCTGGTGAGTCGTCTTTCTTGCGGCTCCTTCGCGCGCGTGCTCAGTTGTGGCACAGAGGCAGCATCCGGTGCCATGTATGCATGATGTACGAATGGAGCGAGGCCTGCTACCTGCATGACATGACGACGTGTACCCTACGGAAGGAATTGAGACTTGCAAATACTCTGTTGACTGAGTGGGAAGGGCTGGCTGGAGCTGATGGTGGTGCAAGGGAACAATGCGACTTATGCAGATTTCCCATAAGCGTCTGTCGGTTGGGCCATGGCTACAATGACGACTGGGCCTCAAGCAACGGGCTGGAGTGCGAGGGAGTCACGGTCATAACGCGAGTGGTAGCAGCGCTGATGACTGTGGCGGATGGCTCAATAGGAGACGGTGTGGTGGAAGATGACGAGATAGCCAGCTATGTTACCTATGAGAAGTTCTCTCGGGAATGATTGGCGGAACAGATTGACACGCGGTGGCGAGATGCCCCGAATTGCCAACATGTTCCAAAGGCTGCCTAGACGACTTTGAAGGCCTGCGCCAGGCAGGGCAGCAGTATAGTAATTGCTGTTGCCTCGTAGACAATATCATACCGCGCTTGCTTTGAATGAGCAACCTGATCTTGACATCCTCATATAAATATTATGACGATTAGGATGTTGGGTCTCTAACCAAGTTTTGAAAGTGGCTATTCACCAGATCAGATGGTGCGGGGGAAGTTGCCAATTCATCCACAATACGGCTGCGGGAGTTGTTATATGGTCGTCAATGCAGAAGTATATTCAAGATACTTGATGTTTACATATGTTAACTAGTAATCATCCCAAATACGCTTGTCTAGTACATGTCAACCCGCGCAGAACAATTCGAGAACAAAGGCAAAAATGCAGTCTTTAACAACTTCTTCGACGCATTCTGGGGGAAATACAGTCTCCCATGAGCTAAGCAATGGGTGCGGTGTGGGACCCTGACTGAACCCGGGGGGCGAAGCGAAATCTCTGGGCTTGACAGCCGTCTTTCAACCCACCGTAGCTTTGATGCTGCCTCCAAGCCAAAACACCAAAATCTGCTCGAATCTCGCCGCCTCTCGGCTCAAGCACCAAACACAACCATGGCGGACGCTGCGCCCACGATTCCGTCCCTCAAGGGATCATTCATCAACGCCCAAACAAACATCCTCTCCCGGCCCCTTGTACCGTCCCGTATATGGCGTCGGAACAACAACGCGTCAAGCACTCCCATTCCTTCGCGGGTTCTCGACGACGTCCTCTTCAAC
>NW_011942152.1:103489-104830 GCF_000187425.2 Metarhizium robertsii ARSEF 23 | reverse complement strand
GCATTAGCGCCTTACGCCTCCTGGGTCTGTGCAAGCCAAGGCTGGAGACATGGTGTGCATCGTATGCCCTCTCTGCCGGGCGTGAGCTCGGAGCTGTGACGCCACTCGACGAGGCGCACTTCGCCCCTGGACACGATTGTACGGCTAGCAAAATTGACGAATGGACAACTAGACGAGGGACGTTCTGCGGAGGCTTTCTTGTGCCTCGCGTGTGTGAGAAGAGACCGAGCCATCATCTCAACGTCTCGACGGCCAGTGCGTAAGTATGACCAGCGTGCTGCAGGGGGCGCTGGCAACAAGTTCATAGTACCAAGCTGACGAACCCAAAACTGACTGTGTCGTCGAGTGATGTAAACCGTTACACTATGCCGGATTCGATCCAAATGATTATCGCAGCTGGCGGATCGGGGTCATTAGGTCATCCTTGTTCCAACATCTCTCTGTCGACATGCCTTGTCTTGTCTACCAGCTGTTAGATGGACTTTGTGCTTTGGAATGTCGACGTCTATCTGTACGAAACACACTTCCGGCGAGCTAGTAACTCGAAGACGAAGAAGCATGGGCGGGCACGCGGCCAGCGCAACTCCGACGTTTGCTCCGGAGTGATGTACCGCCGCCTTCCGCCAGAATGCTTGATCTGCAACGCCTTGGGATGAGCAAGGCCTCGACGGTGCAATCCACGTCCACGCACCATGGCGAGCAGAGCTTCTACAGTCACACCAACATAGCATTGTCCCGATACTCTGGTTCACCCATCCGCCCCATCCTGAACGGCAGCAAGACGGGCGATATGATGCAGCACAGCGGCGTCCTTTTTTTATTGTATCCATCAGTCCCATGTCTAGCCCAGGTGCTCTCCAGGTGCTCTGTTGGTTGTGCCTCGGGCATGGCGCCGTCGCATTTCTGCAGAAGTTGTAGCCTGGCAGGATATATGTCGATGGCTGCCCTTGTTTGAGTGTTGCTGAAGTCATCACCACAACACCCTCTCGGATTAGCGGCCCAAGATTACACGAGATGAATAAGCAAGCTGTGAGGTATCCTATGCACACCATAGTTGCTCTGGTCTAACATAGCCCCCCCAGATATTGCCCCAGGAGCATGGTCTCTCCACCGTGGATGCGAACACCGGATTTGTGCCTATGGACGCGTCCCAAGGTGAACCCTTCCATCATGAAGGTCTTCATGTCCAGAACATGTACTCCGGACCGATCCGAGACTGGGCGTCCGGAGCCTCTCAGCCAGCCCATATCCCATTCCAGCCTTCGACACCCTCTATGGGCATTCAATACGGCGGCCTGCACCATAGTCAATGGGCCTGCGTCCCTCAGCAGATGCAAAACG
>NW_011942152.1:102000-103389 GCF_000187425.2 Metarhizium robertsii ARSEF 23 | reverse complement strand
GTGCCGCCGCAGATACCGTCTGAGTACATAGTTGGCCGCCGTTTCGGGCTCCATGTACACGAGGAAGGCGTGGAGAAGGCTCACGTAGAGTCAATTCAGGAATATCACGACATGTTTCTACAATGGGGCGACTATAGCCAAGGCGACATCCACTGGCTGAGCAAGCCGACTGCCTCGGAGCTTCAGCTCGTTCATGTAGCGGAAAGTTAAAGCCTCTTCTCCTTGTTTCGAGCTATTTTTAACACTTTACGCAGTATGGAAATAACGCGTCGCTCGGCACAATGTACTCCGGCTGCGCAATCCTCGTGGCAATCCCGGCTCAAAAAGATTCAAAAGAGTGAGTGAGCCGCTTTATTAGCACATTGATACGAAGGATTGCTTGAAGCACTCGCTTATCGTCAAGTGCTTTGGACTGTTGTGAGGGACACTGCGGACTGTTGCGAGGGAAACTGTGCTCTTGTTGGAGGTATTCTGGATGTTTTTATCTGCCCTGAAATTACTCTTGAAGCCAATCAAGAACTCAAGCAAGGATCACATCCACTGTCAATTGCGCCCCAAGCTAGCCACACTGATAAATATTTTGTGTTTTCATTCCTTTGCTAAATTTGTGTCATCGTCATGTTATTATTCTTCCCAACGGTACTCATTCCCAAAAGAATGCATCCAAGACGTCCAGGAAATTATCGGCAGAGTCAATCTCCTTGTGTAAGATAAGATCGAGTCACAGGCATTAGCCGAGGCAAGTGGTGGTGTACGACCAAGGAGGGTGTAATATATTGACAATACTATTCTCACCCATTCTACCAGTAGATAATATAATCTGCTTCTTGTGCACGCAAAAAAAGACGGGACGTAGATTCAAGCCGCATTAATTGTGGGACTTCAACTCTTGGGTTTGACACAGTCGCCCTCACAGATTTCTTGAACAGATTTCGTGAATTGAGCCACACAGACAACGCAATACGGGGTGTTCAAAAAATGATCCCAATGTTTACAAAATCGCATCGTGATTTATATTTTGTGTAATTTTGAAAAAGAAAGAAAGTGCAAGGCAAGTACTGCCAAGCCGTCTATCAATCATGATGATATGATGATGATGTGCATAACCAAGATTATCTCAGCCTAGAGACAGTCGCTACGAAGACAAATCATCCATGGTTCATGACATATCAACGGTCAAATTGGCTGTCCTAATCGACGCCGACAATGCACAGCCTAGCATGTTAAACTAAGTGTTCTCAGAGGTCGCAAAATACGGCACCGCCTTTGTGAAGCGAGCTTACGGTGACTGGACTGGCACTCAACTCAATGGTTGGAAGCACCATTTACTCGAAAACTCAATTCGGCCAATGCAGCAGTTCGCATGCACTAAAGGAAAGAATGCAACAG
>NW_011942152.1:94272-101900 GCF_000187425.2 Metarhizium robertsii ARSEF 23 | reverse complement strand
AGCTTTTTATAATAAAAAAAATATTTACTTTAAAGCTAAAAATCCTAATTCTAAGAAAATTAAAAAGGTTATAAAAATAATTAAAAATTTAAAAAAAAAAGGCCTTTAAAAATATTAAACTAAAGTATAATACTAAAAAAGCTATAAAACTAGCTATAAAAAGGGCTAATAAGGCTAGTAAAGCCAAGGCTAAAAAGGCTAAAAAGGCTAAAAAAGCCTATAAGGGCAAAGCTGCCAAATAAATCTGTATTGGCGGTTTTACCTTTTCCGGAGGGTGGTAATATAATATAATAAGATGCATACACGTGCCCACCACCTGCGTGGGAGGATGCTAGGGTGAAAGGCAAGAGCATGCCCCAGGCGGTTGTGACGGCTAGAGTTGACCACTTTATAATAATGATTCTTGAACTTAAAGTTTGCGAAGAAATAGTATATAAATAGGGAGATATAAATGACGAGAGTGGTTGGTGGGTATAATATTCCTCTCCTAGCTGTGTAGGGAGTTTGACGTATTTATCATTTTTTCTTTGTCCACTGTATATTATCGGCGTGGATTAAGCGAATGGGCAAGATGGCTAGCATACGCCGACTAACCCTCGCATCTTACATCGGATGTGAATGATTGAATCATGACCTTCCATACTTGGAAGCATGATTCGGGTCACGCAGCCACGCGTGCGAGTCGGGATATAACAGGGTTTAAAGACTGGGTCAAGTTGTAGTCTAAAGTTTAAAAATCGTAACCTCCACCTTGCGTTTCGAAGTTTCCAAGCAACTGGGCGTAGAATTACACAAGTTATGCCATGATCGCCAGAACGCTGATCTCGTACGACGTGACGTCAACAGCTGATTGATGCATTGTAGGCAGGACTGGGTATTTGGAGTTTCGACGCATGTTTTTCTAATGGCCAAGAGTATATTGACCCATCAGAAGATATTCTAGAGGAGGAAATTGGTAATTATTGAACGTAGACAGACACATTTTCTCCTACATTTATGCCGAACTGATATGTCTCGTTTAATTAGTAGAAAGGCTACATGTATACCATAGCCTGTGCCTACACCAGCCCTTTGCGCAGCGAAGGCTTTAGCGAGACATCTCTCTCCTCTAGGCCCTGCAAGTCCCCTGCAGAACCCCGTAATCAAAAGATTGATAATTCTTTTTCGGTATGCTTAGAGTGATGATGGAAGTACTATTAGTAGAAACGGCCTATTGACCCTAGTCCCTGCAAAATACATGGTTGGGGGCTTCGCTCCTCTGAGGGGATGCGAGTTGCCAGCTGAATAGCCTGGAATACGATGTCATGCAGCATGTTTTCAGCCCCCGGATTCTCCCACATTAAGATTGCATACACCGGTGGTTTGAGAGTGACTTGTGGCATCAATTGATGTTCAGTGGTGGGGAAGGGGCAAAGTGCTAAGACGGTCGGAGGCGCCCGTCATGTAGTTGCCAATGCCAGCAAGAACCCAGCAGTGGCGATGCTCATAGTCCCTTAAGGTACATGTAGTCATGCACTTGGAAGAACCCTGTTGTCTACGAAACAGGCAAATGACCATCTTGCACATCGGTCCTGTTAGCCCGGGCCATAAGTTCCGATGCCGCCAGCCACGACTGGGATGCGGACTTAACTTCGCGATTGAAACGGGTACAGTACACCCATACCCCTGGTCTCAACCTGGTTGCATGCGGTGACATGGTCGCGCTGAGGCCCGTAGGTGTCGCTTTTTAGGTCTTCCATCTTCCCCGTTGGGCCACGTTATTCGTGGCTTAGTAGGCTGAGACACGGGTTTTTAAGTATATGTACTATATACACACCAGACGCTACGCAAGCTACCGGCATTGCCGTGACCTGACAAGGAAGCTGTTGAGAGGGGCTCACATATGTATGCACCCGCCAGCGACGAAGTGGACGAGCCACGTCTGGTAGTACGGGAGAGTATAGTTTACAGGGGATTGGTAGCTCCCGGTAAAGAGGCCCAGAATTGCAAGAGATTCCGTACAAATAAAAGCGACCTCGTTTAATTTATCGTCTGATAGGTGTATACCTCCTTGCCTTGTTTCGGGTGGTTAATTAAACAGGTGTTGGAGTGCGTAGGCATGACGTAGGAGTCTTATGCGGTTTCGACAATTTGTGGTTCGCCTTGTACAACAGTTTGCACCGCCACTTGGGTGGGGAAGCATACATCGAAACAAACACTTCCTGTGGAATCGAGACCGGCTACTGATTCCTAAGCAATGCGAAGCAGAAATGGCTCCGTATAACTAAATATGTGTCCATGGCCTAGACGGCGATACACGCAAGACGTGGACCACGAGAATTTGTCCAATTTGCTGGTCAGACAACGAATAGTTCCTGCATAAATGCATTGAAAATACGAGGGTCCTTGTCTGGAGATACAATTCCAGTTCATCCTCGCTAAGAAGTGCGACACCATCCAACAATCGCATCCCCTGCATGCCCAGACTGTCGTTGCCAACGTGTCTCATTCTTGTTCTTGCCAGAGCTTAAAGCGCACTCGGCGACCTTGCGGAACATGCCCGACTGGTTATTAGAATTATGATAAAACGAGCTTAGACGGTAGAATTCGCTACACGACATTTAACGAGAAATTCAAAAGGATCTAATCCCTTTATAATCACAGCTAAGTAGGTTACAGCTTACCTTTTATTTAAATCATAACCGGTACCTTTAATAACTATACAGATATTCCTGTGAGATGCCCATCGAGCAGCCACTGCAATCTGAACATCATTCGTAGCATTTACCACATAGTTTGGGTACCCCCCAAGGGTACATCCCGCCGTGGCATTGTACCCCGGAGCGTCGGGTGGCAAGCAGGAATTGTTGGCATAAAGGGGAGAGGTGATAGACTCGGGCAGCGAAGCGTGGAATGCCGATTCAGACCAACTAGCGTTGACGGTTTTACATTCAATAGGTGAATGAAAGGGGTTTCCTCGGTAGCAAGAAGACGCTGCCGGACGAGTCTGGAGTAGGGCTCCTCCAATGGAACTGTTTAAGGCCGCCAATTCTCGCATCGAGGGCCAGGCGCTGTTGGATGGCGTGAGCTTGCACGTTCGCAAGGCGACGGCGGCGGGTAAAATTAAGAACAAAGAAGGACGCATTGTTTGGGTAGTGACTATAGGATTTGTCCTAGATAATTGTGTACTGTTGGGAAGGGTCTTTATACTAATTTGCCTCCCTCTGCTCCGTTAACCTGTACTAATACTATTGCCAAAAGGGGAATCAACCAGAGGCATTAAATGAGTCAAATGCTTCCCATATCCAATCGGCGTTTTTTTTTTTTCGCATAGAATACAACGACTTACGCAATCAAGCAGGCTATTGTGGGTGTTTTGTGGAGAAGTTATTTAGATAATGCTACACTAGCCCATGACACTTACGCCTTCCAATCCCCATTATATTCGCTTGAAACATCCAATTGACACGTTGGCTCCCTTAGTCTAACATAAGACCGTCGAATTTGAAATGCATTTTTAGGCTGGGCCTAGAAAATTACAAAGTTATAACTAAACTGTACAATAAAAGGCCTAGCAGAGAGGTGTGTGTGACCAGGGCTTAGTGAGGACTTGGAGTAATGACTCAATTCATCTAATAACAGTCTTTGGCATTAAAAGTCGTTGATTTTCCTGAAGACCTAAATTACTCAAGAGCTCTATTCATACAACAAGTCGGTGAGAGCCTTGTGCCCCAGGTGTCGTGACCGTGATCGTGTACATTGCCCCTCAATCAACTGGCTTTCCCAAGTCTCTTAGCAGCTCTGGCTACTCCATTCTTGTCTTGTAAAGCCGAATATGGAGGCGGTTTACCACTTCCCTGCTCTTCTTTTTCCACAGACTTCTCTTTTGACGCTTCGACTAGATCTTGATTTTCTTCCACGATAAAACTTGCCACTTGTGGCTTGACAATTCTCGCTTTCCCTTTACGGCAGCAAGGCATACAAGTTGCAATGGCAGCCGTCAACCACACGAGCGTGCTAAGAATGCTGAGATAAAAGGCGGCGTTGACGGCTGGCATGGAGAAGGGCAACACCACGGCACCAACACCCTTGACTGCAATTTGCCCAAAGACAGCACTGGAGACTAGCCATAGTAGGCTCAACACCGAGTCCAGGAAACAACGGCAAGTAAGACGAACTGCAGATTGCGTGTGTGGCCCCCGGATGCCACGTGCTAGAGACAATATCACCGACAGGCCTGAGACCACCTCTGCGTAAACCCATCTAGAATCTGCATGCTGGTCAAGCCTCGACCAAGCACCAAGATCAATGCCGCAAACTGAAGCGACGAGAACCGCAGAGATGAATTGTGCGCTTCGCAGCACCGAGTAGGCTGCGGTGTAAGGATCGCAGTATGGTCGACGAATAATCGTTGGAAGTATGTAGTGCATGATGGTTTTATAAGCGTCGAAAGTCAATATAGTAAGAGGCAACTGTGTATTGGATAAACTGTACTTGAGAATCTGGTTTCGTTGATGAGTTTTTGGCAAGGAACGACTTATATTGATATCCAAGCTCAATGGTTTGTCAAGCACTGGCCCGTAGGTCATTGGTGCCACCTTCGACCGCGGTGGGGTCACATTGTGGGGTTTGCAGATCAAGGTTGGCGAAAAATTGGCGATTGGTGGAATCCGGCCATTGTCCCATCTGAGATGTGGGCCGTGGGCCAATGCTAGCTCAGGGATCAGACCCACACTAGCCGAACAGACGCGCCATCCAAGCGCGAGCGTACGTCATTTTCATCCGTAGCGGAAGACAAGGTTCGTATATAGACTGTCGGCTCGAATTTGCGCATCCGTTTAGAATTTTCGGTTTCGGTGCCATTTTAATTTTCGGTTCCTGCCTTGTTCCGATTGGGCTATTCCTCGCATTGCACACTTACCATGGCTTTAGGAGTATCCGGGGCCAATGTTAATGTAGCCCACAGGCCGCCCAGGCGGCCACATCGGAAATCTAGGAACGGATGTTTTGATTGCAAGAGACGAAAAATCAAGGTTATTTTATTTGCCTTAACTTTGGCTTTAAGACCCGTTACTGATGGGTGCTAGTGTGATGAATCGAAACCCCGGTGTGTTAATTGCACTAGCTTTGGGTTGGCCTGCAGCTTTGTTACAGGATTTGCTAGTAATACCAGGGAGACGGCTTTCATAAATAGACAAGACAGCAATGGCAAATCGTTGTCGTTGAAGCGGAAGCGAGGTAGGCCACGCAAATATGGGCCAGCCTCACCAAGCTCCTCACCATCTTTACGATCCGACGGTCCGATAAAGGGCTCTGATGCGTCGCTGGCTGACACCTCACCTTGGAAAGATGCCAGCTTAACGACCATCGACCTATTACAGGCCGAGCTCCTCCATCAGTTCATAACAATAACTGGCCCCGGTATTGCTGCAGGCTCGGATGACCCAGGCCACGCCATGGGCCAGTTTTGGGCTCAAAATGCCCCCCGAATTGGTTTCTCTAACCCCTATGTCTTGCATCTTGCCTATTCGTTGGCTGGATACCATTTGGCGCGGGGAGATTCCTGGGATAGAAACGCGCAAGCACGTCGCTTGGCTGTTGCTAAATTAAACTTTACTGCCGGACTTGCTGGACTTAATAAGGCAATTTCGGTCATGGACAGTGGAACTTGCGGCGCGATATATATATCCGTAATGCTCTTATGCTTTTGCACCTTTGCAGCTGGCCCTGTTGGACGCAATGACCTGCTTGTCTGCCAAGTTGGTGTCGCACAGCCAAAACCATCAGTGCCTCTTGCACGAGGAGCCCACCTTGTTCGGCAACGTTTTGATTCGGCCACTCTATTCTCGGGGCTGATGGCACCACTCGCTCCGACGAACAGCCAGCCCGCTGATAGCAGGGCAACCTGTCATCGGCAATGTTTTGTGCGGGTCGATTGGATGGATCAATTATCGAGGCTGCGCGAGTTGATCGTCTCCAGCGACACCAGAGAAGTTTCGGTTACTATTCGGTCATTCGATACATTGCGAGCAATATACGAAGCAACATACGGCGATAGGGATGGCTTATATGAAGGACCACCAATGCATGGCATGGTGTTGCGCTGGTTGTATGTCATGGAAGATGACTTTGTGGCAAGTCTTCAAAGCAAGGATGCCATGGCTCTGTTGATTCTGGCATACTTTGCTCCTCTACTCAACACCATGAGCAAAGCGTGGTTCTTGAAAGGTTGGGCCGAACATCTGCTTACTAGTATACGGATATTTATCGACAAGGAGTATGTTGAGTGGTTAGAGTGGCCTATGGGTGTTGCTGAACAATACAGCGAGCATATCCGTTGACGAATAGCTAGGTTTCGGAAGAAACACAGGCCACACTGCATTTTTATTAGGCGCGGGTATATCACTACTTTTCGTAAATATTTCCTTGCATGTGCCTTCGCCCCCTGGTCCCTCTTCCTAGTTACACTGTGATCCTATAACCCGCGATTAAATACTAGGAAAAGTCCCGTAATTAGTATGCCTTCAATGTTTACCCGCTTAGCGCTAGTTATGCTCTTCAAGGATTGACTAGAGGCAGCGATTCAACAGGGACAGTTGCTACAGGGAGGGATTTCATTATTTATGATTCCGCAACCTTCAACCTCCAATGTAACATTGCGTATGCCGAGACCTGAATCACCAGCAGCTGCAGGATCACAAGGTGTACAGATGCCCAGCATCTCAATCTTGTCGCCCGCTACTCCAAAATGCAATGCCTTGACGGGCTGGCATTACTGCGCAAAATTGAGCCGCCAAGGCTGCCTGATCCAGCATTAATTACTCCCTGCCGCCTCGTTATCTTGTCAGGCAGCCTCACAGGCCGCTATATATCTGGGTACGTATGCCTGAAAGCCAAGACTCAAGACTCAAGCCAGCGTGCGGGACCGCGAGTTTGATTGGAGCTCTGGTGGAGGGTCGACTGCAATGGTTGAGGCCGTGTGGCCATTTTGAGGCTTACGAGTGATGACTCTGATGACTCTGATGAGGCTATTGGTCCTCGCCAACAAAAAAAGGTGACTTGTGCGACCCTGTTTTCGCCAGTGCTGCATGTCGTCATATATCTAATCCCATCTCCTCACAACTTCACAACCATCATCAGCTTCTGCAGCCTGCTCAAATTTCGTCTCCCCAAGTCAATAATTTCCAAGTCGTCCTTCCCTACCCCCATGGCCTCGTGTTTTGCCGACACAGAATACGTTGGCGAGCACTCTGTCGAGAGCAGTATACGAGAAATGTCGACTTCAAACCTCCTCTCAAGGCAGAGGCTAAGACTATTAGATGGCGGATGCTGGCACGGGCAAGACTTGTGGTCGGCATGGGAAGGCAAGTACTTTGCAACCCCAACTCCCCTTGTGGTGCTTGTGACAAGGGCTTGCGTGTAAGGGCTTGGAACAATATTGCATTCAACTAATAATTCGCTTTAGTATTGAAGGGCCTTGGTTTTACTCAAGGCCCTAAGGGCGGATAACCCTTATTTATATCAAACAGTGGTGAGTAAGTCGTTTGTGAAAAGCACGCAGGTGTCTTTAAAACTATATACTATAATTAAGCAGCTAGTTAATAATACTTATAGTAAGCTTAATATATTAATAAAAATAATTATATTAT
>NW_011942152.1:93975-94172 GCF_000187425.2 Metarhizium robertsii ARSEF 23 | reverse complement strand
AAATATTTTTAATACTTTATAAGCCTGGTTACCTAAGCTAAGCTAGAAAAAACTACTATTAAAAAGCTAGAAATAGCTATATTAGTAAACGCTAATATTTTGTTGCGTGGAAATGCGCACACAACGCCAACTATCAAGACCCACGATATATCGCGTAAGCTATAATATATAACTTTATAATTCTTGCTATAGTACTA
>NW_011942152.1:57632-93863 GCF_000187425.2 Metarhizium robertsii ARSEF 23 | reverse complement strand
TTATTGCCTTTTTTTTCTAAAAGAATAGTAATATTTATAGTTACTTTTTTACTCTCTAAAAAATAGTAATATTTATTAAAAGGAGTAATAAACTTAACTATATAATTTAGCTAATTATAATATAAGCTTATATAAGCTTTTTAATATTATAAGTATTACTTTTAGGGTAAAGCTGCTTATAAAAGTAAAACTTATTAAATTTAAGGGAAAGGGTATAAAGCTACCTTCTTATACTAGTAAAACAGTATAATCAAATAGTTCCTCCGATTTCCTCCGCTATGTGAGCATTAGAGCCGCTATATAATATTTATAATACTAAGAATTTTCCTGCTCTTAAAGCTTAACCTATTAAATAAATTATATAAAAAGGGAAAATCCCTAAAATAAAAACCTAGTTAATATATATATACTACTAAATATTACCTAATAAGGTTACTAGTAAACACCTTATTAGGGCGCCTGCCCTAACTTATATATCTAGCTTAGCACGTCTAATACCCTTATATAGAGGTCACCTACCCTAGACGTTAAATAATATATACATATATACATACTACTCTCCGACACATGACAAACGCCTAGCCAGCTCAGAAGCAACAGTTCAAGGTAATGAATTTACTGTGCTCTATAGTGTCGCTCTATTTTCAACGCATTCAACAAATTCAACGCTCTTTTCCTCTCTTCCCCATTGCGGATGTCGTTCTTTTGAACTGGCTACGCCAGCGTCTTCCAAGAATAGGCCACCTAGAATAAAGCGACAACAGTCTCTCGCCTCGGCCGCTTCATGTTCTCGTCGGTGCAAGTCGGCTATAATTTGCGGGGCGCACGGCGATGCCGCTGGTGGTTGTACGAGAGAAAAGCATGGAGGCGAAATTTATGACGTGTCAATTCTGTCAAAGGGACCAAGGTGAAACATGTCTGCTTGCCCTCAATCCCGCAGATGGGATGGAGGATAAGGCAGCCGACCACAGCTCACCAGCTACCCGGGCCAACAATCACAGGCCAGTGCGCAGTACATGTACTTGTACGTCGACATATTCTAGAGGATGCAGGCTGTGGTTCATATATCAAATGCCAGGGTCGAGTAGCAATACCCCTCCGGGCTCCTCGGATCCTCACGGTCACACGCTCCAACTTGAAGACAGCCCTCGTGACGGGTGCTAACGGCGGCATCGGCATCGATGCTCGTGACAGCTTCTGGACCTTGGGCTAGGGAAGCGGATGTTTGCCGTCGGCAACGAAGTCAAAGGCGAGGCGCTCCGCAAGACCTTGCCGGGCACAAAGACGCTGGAGCCCGGTCAAACCATTGAGGTATGGAAGCTGGGTTATGGATCCTATGAGTCCCAGTCCATGTCCGTCACAGCCTTGTGCTCCTCAAAGCCGGCGTCAACTGCCAATATTCATGTTCCATGACCGTCACTGAGGCACCCGCATCTCTCGTCAGCAGTCTTGGGGCCTAGCTCGCAGCCCCCAACCTCGTGCTGCGGACCATTGATGGTATTGCCCAGTCCCGGGCCGTCCGTGTTGATGTTAGGCAGCGGACGACTGTCCAAGCTAGATCCAATGTGCCAAGACAGACTGTCGTCCTTGTCCTTACTGTCTCCGTCAGGATCATCCTTATGAGGCGGCCGACGCAGCCATCGGGTCAACTGGTCTGCCGCCTTGCCCGAGATAGCCGCGATGCCATCGAGCCCTTCCGCTTCATCCCACTCACGGCCTTGGACATCGCCGGCACGCACAGGACCAGAATCCCGCACACGCCCTCGACCACTGCCATCAGCTGCACCATCGACGAGTGGTACGTCAGGTCGGCGCTCGTGGCTTTCAACACGGTGACGTAGAGCCGCACAATGGACGCGACACAGGCAGCCATGCCCAGCGTAAACACAATTGAGACGCCGAGCTTGCGGCGCCGTGACGTGTTAAGAGTCCAAATAATGCGCTGCGGAAGAAACAAAACAATAGTGTCGATTGCGAAGGCCAAGCAGGCCGTCGCCAGGGCCAGATGGGCCGTGTTTACTCCGCAGTAGCCTCCTATAATTCTGCGGTGCCAGAGGTACTCATGCGGCACACAAGATAGATTGACCAATATTACCGCCACTGTGAAGTAAACAATATTGGCCCAGATGATGAAGTGACACGTCCAGAAGAACAGGGGACGCTGATTGCCGCCATCTGGCAGGAAGATGCAGATCCACTCCACGAGGATGGCTGTCTTGATCGTAATGATGAGACTGAGGAACATGCACGTCGTGGGAATGGAAAGCTATACATTGTACAATGTTAGGACGCGGAATAAACGCCCGGAATGCCTTGAAGACATATTACTTCAGACGACTTGACTTATGCGCAAGAATTCCATCAGGTCACTCATGTGTAAATCCCATTGATGGACGAACCAACCAGGATTCCAGCTGAGACGGATATATATAATGAGGATCGAGAGATATATCGTGTATAATGTCAAGCAGAGATATTATTGCAGCTCAAACTTGCACAAAACTACCCATCTTGAATAGACATGGAACAAGACGGCAATTGTCGAGACAGCGAGACACACAGAAATGACGATCAAGAGCATGGCGTTGCTGCTGGTTGGCCGCTCGAAATTCCGCACCACGCCCGGCGGCAGCTCCATGGCTGGCAAGTCTATGGCGTGAGGGGACGACATTTCATGATTTATTTTTTGCTTTCTTGTCTTGCTCTCCTTCTGCTTCTTTTTGAAAAGAAAGTAGGTGCTTACTACAACCCGACCTATCCACGGCGGCAGACAGAAGAGAAAAGGGTGTAAAGGTGAGTGAACGGCCGACAAATATGGGGATAAGGTGTTAGCTAGAGGACGTCTGGTGCAATTGAGAGGATGTCAGCGGCCGATGAAAGGGTGACCGCAGTCCGTGTAGAGCGACAAGCATTCAGGCAACAGAAGCTACGCCATTCCGGCACTTCGATGAATAGTTAGAATATAACGAAATATTATATTGTCTATAGCAATGTAACTCATGTATTTTACTTTGTTGCTTGGTGTGTACTGCCAGGTGTAGTACTTGGCGAAGAGTACGCCTCTTCCCTCAAAGCCCTCAAATGACTTGTTGTTATAACAAGACCCTGTCCTCTCTCCCCGTGAAATTGCCCAATATGTGCGTTTTTATCGGTTGAATCATTCCACAAGATGCAATCAAAGTGGGGGAAGATGATGACAAGAATGTAAGCGTGTGGGTGACTACAAGCATGATGCTTGGGACAAACATTCCCTCTGTCTCCCCGCCTGTTGCGTATGTGCCCTGACGCTCTGTCACAGCAAATTTTATAGCCGTTATAAGTGCGGATAATGCAGTAGGGTCTCGATGTTGATGCATATACTGCCTCACTGTCTCGAATTCTGCCTGCATTTTATCCACCTGCGGAGTAGAATAAACCGAAAAAGCCACTGACATGAGAAGAGATTCATCGTATCGTATCGGTGTATGCCAATTCAAAGCTTGGTACGACAGCGAAATTCGTCTCTTAAATTCATGTCTGGCTTACGAGCGTTTGATCAAAACCGGCATTGACGACTTGAGGTAGCTCTTGGTCTCTGCTGGTAGCTCACGTCAGCCCATGACTAAATCCGAGACAATTCGGTGGTATTGTAAAGCCTTCGCGCGGCTGAGTTCGGCATTATCCCCAAGAATGCAAAAACAGATGTTACAGTAATACTTGTGTGAAAGATCAACTGAAAGATAATTGATGATTGCGCCACTGGCTGAGCCTTGTGCGTCGACATCGTCGGCACACATGACGACTCCAAATCGCTATGCGAAGCACAACGGCTTCATTCCCCTCTATTACTCGTTTAAACCACACCGCTCCAGACGAGAAGCTATAGTCCACCCGGGACTGAGGATTAACGGCCATTCCTTGAGACCGGGTAGCTTCTCATTTGTTCTCAAAGAACCTAATATTCAACTAACTGAATGTCAGTTCCTGTAACTCCAATAATAGTATATATTGGATTCGGAAGCCTTCAACATGAAATACATAGTGCCCATGACTTGATCCCAATGTGTGGATGGTCTACTACTTGTGGGCTATCCCTTTATAGAAGACTTCAATTCAAGAACTCTTCTGACCCAGTATATAACGTCTCGTGATATTTGTTTGGAACTATCGTTATCCGCGCGACATGTCTTCTTCCACCTCTGCTGCCCTATGCGCCTTTTGCCTTGAGCTCTGAAAGCAGCTTAGCAGGTGTGAAGTAGTACTGTCGTACGGATTAGGTCAGCCGACAATGGTTACACAATGTTATCACGGACCAGTTCGGAAAATCAGGCATCTCTATTCCCTTCATGTATCTAATAAATCAAGCCCGCCTTGTCATCCCTTCAAGAACCAAGGACCTTTAACACTATATAAAACTATCTTCAAACTAAGCCATCACACTCCAAGCCCTATTTATCAGCTCTTGTCACAAATACGGCATATTATCCACTCGTACTCTTAGATGTGCTTCCTGCCTGCTTAGCTAAAATACAGCCGTAGCCTTACAAATCAAAGGACTCGGGCAGTATGACAGACTCATCAAGAGGCAACTCCTTGCACCTTTCAATGTAGCTAGCACAGGTTTCCTTGTATTGAGAAAGACCAAGCTTTTCCAACCAATCCTCCCAGCCCGGCTTTTGCTCTTGCCTGGTCGCCATTTCGTACAAATCTTTGAAATCGGCCTCAAATTCTAGTTCTGATTTGCTGCAAATAGACAATATCTGCCGCACAAACTCAATCCAGAATTTGATCATGTTGGTGTCGAAAGTACACTCGAAGTGTCGAAACTCTATAGTTTCGATATCCTTGCGAAATGCAAGACTGGTTCTCGCCATTATTCCGTCTAGCAGATCCAGTACAAAATCGTCAACTTCTTTGGCTGCGTCCACTGGAGCTGAAAATAGAAATTCCAAGAATCTAAACACGTAGGCTTCCTCGGGGCATTTGTTCTTTAACTGGTGTCGAAATCGATCGATAGATTCTATCAAATTCTTGAATTTCGGATGGCGAACTAAGCAACGCGAATCGGTTTTGGCCTGTGAGGCTAATGCCGACTTATCACCAATAAACCTCAGGTGCGCCGCCGATCGTCGATCTGGATGACAAAGCTCACGGATCAAAGTCTTTTCGAGCAAGAATACTATCGCAGCTACTTTTTTAGCTCTGATTAAATACTCGGGAGTCTTGGAACCCTCGGGACCCTCGGGACCCTCGGAATCCTTGGAATCCTGCGGCAGATTCGAGTGATAACCGACGTGGATGTGCAAGCCGCAATTGGTGTTGATTGATATTTTGAAGTTTTTTCTCAGTGTCTCCACCAAATCCAAAAAGTCCTTTTCTTGTGTCGGTTCGGAGATGATCGGTGATATCACTTCCAGGATAGGGTACCCTAGCGTAGTTTCAATGGCACGCTCCACCTCGAAATTCGAAATGGCGAAACGCAACGGTAGCTTCTTAGGGCTTTCGTCAAGTTTTATATTCCAAACTCGGTAGTCTGTTTTTTCACTATGCTTTCCAATGTCGGTATCATTAGCGATAGAGAGGCGATGGATTTGAAACTGGCCGTCATCTGTCTTGCTTTCGCGCAGAAGAATGCTGCTGTCTTGAGTTGTTATCAATGGATCCTGGGACTCTGTAATGTCGAGTATGCATGCGACCTGGCGACCTTGATCTTTTAGAAGCTTGCAAATCTTCAACACGCTTTCCGAGTCGCAATGATCAGAATCTGCTTTGGGATTCGGCACAGGTGGCCAGCGATCGTCTTCGGACGAGGCTGCTTCATTAGTGGGTGTCCCTGGTTTGTTGACAACCAGGAATTCCAGCTCCAGGCCAATTGTAGTTGGATTTACTGTAGTTGCAGTTGACGACATTGTATCCAGGAAGAATGATGCAAGTTGTGGAGTGGTGACACTTGTTGTCTTGCTGAAATCGCTCGTTGTCAGAGGGCAGAAGGTTGTTGGTTACTGCTTGGCCGGCGTGTTGTAGCAGCATGATGGTCGGAATACGAGGGGACAGTCTCTTATTTATATACCCAAACGTCTGACACGTGAAAAATAAATGTTTCCCATAAGTCATTGTGCGTAATGAGTTCAGAAGATGTCTAGGAGATGTTGTCCCTCGGGTGATTGCCCGTTTCAAGTAGAACAAAAGAGCCAGGGTACATGCAACCTTGGTGAATCAGGGTCTAGTAAGCCGAGGAGAAAATCGTGTTTATTTTAAGTTCACACATGGGCCATCTTCTTTCAAGTCATGTAGCTACTTAATAGCAGGCCGGCCACGTAGTATATTTCCAAAGTATCAGTCTGGATGCATACTCCAACCACTGGCAGGGAAGTGGTGAATGACGCCGACACCTGAAGCTAGCTGTATTTGGCGAACAAAGAAACCAGAATATTTGTCGCGCATGGAAAGAATGTGATGCAAGGGTTCGACTGGAAAAAACGGAAAACGCACAAAGAATACAGGGATGGAAGACGGTGACCCTGAAGCCGGCTGCATCAATGAAACAAAGCCAAGACCATTGAGGCACTGGGCTCTTTGTTCTTCGTCTTGCGCCTCAATGCCCCCTAACTCAGCAAGTCGATGAATCATATTTGATCAAATCAGCCTTTGAACATGCAATGCCGCACGCGCGTGTCGTTTCACGTTATGGACTTCTCGGTTCACTGGGTTCCTCACCATAACATCACAGCGAGCATATTCATATTCGATTCTGCTACTGACCGGCTGACGGCGCCATGTGTGGCACCATTGACAGTAGCTGGAATGCTTCCCTCATGGGAGAATGAAGTCCTCCCGTACATGGCATTCCCGTCTTCATGCCCAACCATTCTTCTCTTCACAAGTTCGCCGCAGCCATCATCCAGATTCCCTGCTTGCACTGCAACGTCTTAGGAGACACTGGTCACATCAACAACCGTCATCCTATGAATGCCTCGTCGTCCCTTCCCACGCGAACACGACGCGTTCATCGATTTCGACCAGGATCACTAGTTGTCGCGGGCCGTCGTGGATGATGAATTGCTCCATCTCCTGGTGTTCATGCGTGTCGACATGTTACACGAAGTTGCACATGGCTACTTTTCGCTGTCAGTCGCCAAAATATCATCACCCCCCCGGCGTCTGGTGTTCCCTGGCACCACTGCGGTTGTCCAAGACCATGAGAGTTCCCGATATGAGTGTATCCATACTAAGGCTGAACGAATCCTTACGGGGGCGGGGATGAAAAAGTCTGACTTATGCGAGCGACACGCCTCCGATGCACGCATACAAGACGGATAAACGCCTGTACCAATTGATGGTTGTAGGCCGTTGGCCGTGAGGGAGTTGACACTTGATTGACTACTTCCGCGCCTATAACCTGAGCCGCTTGCCTTCGATGGACCCGTCGAGTCCATGTCCATGTTTCCCGTCCAGCAAAGGCTCATTGGCGGTGCTGACGCCGATGCAAGCGCACTTGACGCTTTCTGGTGAACTTTGGCGGGAATATTTATGGCGGGCTTCTTTAATTAAATCTATCGTTCCCGAACCCACCAGGGAGGCTCATTCTTTAGTATGTACCGGCCGTGACCAGCCAGATCATAGACTTGGATTGTTGGATACGTCCACTAGGATCATAGACTACGGCTTCACCACGGAGCAACCTGTGAAGAGTGAGAAGCCCCGGCTTCCCCAGTCCCTTGACATTCTGATGCATGATTTAATCTGATTATAAGGCGCTTGGGCGTACTTTATGCACTCTTGCATGCACAACTGGCCGAATGCGTTGTGCGAGGAAATCCTCACGCGCATCAGGCAGGCTATGTGATGAGGTTGCCGAATATGAACGCAATTGACAGCATCAACCTCTGTAAATGGTATAAATATTCTTGAGCGTCCCAGTGAAGCGCGGTAGACGAACGCGGTACTCGACTTTACACAGTGGTCTTGTCCCCCCCCGGTCGCCGCCTCAACAACGTCTTGTCTGTCCTTGGTAGCCTTCTCCTCCATCTAGTACTTGGATCCCAACTCGGTTCTTAGTGGCACATGTTTTTCAACCGCCACTGCGATGAGTGCTGTGGCCCCAAACGCCATGGCACCGTGCCAGACCGCCTTGAGTGTCTCGAGGTACGCATCCAAGATCTGGGACTTGACGGGCTGCAGCAACGCCTGCACAAAGGCCCCGGTTGAAAGCTCGGATGCCCTGCCGCCCCCGAGGGCACATCTCACGGCGGGATCCGATATCTGGTAGGAAACAGCGTCGAACCGGTTTTGAAACGTGATGCTGGGGATCGTGATGTCCCATACGTAGCCAAAGCTCGGCAAGAACGAGTACATGCCGGTGGTGCTGGCAACGTCCTTTTCAGGCAAACTTGCCAGCACCGCGGGCAGAAGAGTTGGGAGGAGAAAGCTGCCCCCTACGGCATCTGCTATCTGAAGCATGGCCCAGACGCCCGCGTGCGTATCCTTGTCCAGAAGAACGTTGAGCCCGGGCCCGAGTGTGCTCAGGACAAAGCCTACGGCGTGTAGGGGGCAGTAGCGGCCAGTTTTGGAGAGAATAATTCCCACGACGGCCGACCCGGGGATAAGCAGAAACATACAAGGCAAGAAGTCGACCTCCGTCTGCCCCAGGCTCGCGCCGCGAACGGCGAGAAAATACACTGGCCAGAAGAATCAGACCCATTGCAGCAACATGGACGAAACAAACACCATGTAAATGGCTGCTCCCGAGGTCCGGTTGGAGAAGACGTGCGGAGGAACGCATTGATTGGCGGCCTTGATGTAGTATTCGTACGCGTGGAAGCCGGCCAGGGCAACCGTGCCCACGACAATGGGAGTCATGGTCCGACACGAAGACCACTCGTACATTGTTCCGCCAAACGTGAGGCCGACGAGAAAGCGTGGTTGCGCCAACAACCATGACGTTGCCGGCCCAGTCCACCTGCGTGAACACGACTGTCCACGGAACCCGCAGAGGCTTGATTCGAAGGGACAAGACCATGACGGGCAGGGCCAAGATGCAAATGAGAAGGTTGATGTAGAAGCACCAGCGCCAGTATCTCTGCACCAGCGCGCCGCCAACCACGGGCCCGACAATGGTTCCCAGTGCCGTGGTAGAAAGCACGATGCCGAGATATTTCCCCCGGTCCCTCGGCGATGCCATGTCGCAGACGACCAACTCGACGAGCAGCGTGATGCCGCCGCTTCCCAAGCCCTAGACAGTCCGGCCAGCAATCATAGTCGTAGCACTGTTAGCGCCGCCCGCGATGCTGCTGCCCAGGGCGAACATGGCATCCAAGTGTAGGAGAGGTTTGCGACGAACAAGGACGAGGTGGTTGGCGATTTTGGAGTTGGAGAGCGCGGCAAGGACCAGACGACATGGTACGACATGACTTACGAGGTGGTCCAATTCCCAGGCGAGCGAGGAGCACGTGCGGCTCCGGACAAGACCAAGTACATGTTGACATTGTAGTCTTGTTGGACTGGAGCGAGCCGATCCCTTTCTACCCCCGGCCGTCATTCATCGTACATATGCCCGTCTCCCACGCTCACAAGAAGGGGACAAGACCGATCCGACCAAGAATAGAATCTGTGTCTGCCTCCCCGGCACACTCAATAAGGCTGTTTACTGAGTTTGTCCTACCCGGCACCGCAATCTCGGAATGAAATGGTCTCCCGACGACGCATACTTTGCCAACGCGATGGGGTTGCAATTCGCAGCGCAATTTTACAGCAGAAATCAGACGACCAATCTATTTATGCCTTTTCAATAGGCAGCAGCACAAGGCTCGAAGACAGTCCGCCCAACAACCAGTCTTTTCAGAAAGCAGTACGAATGCTACGTAGGCTTACTGACCTGTCGTACCGCAAGTCGACATGACAAAGCGTGACGAGGGCTCCCTGGGCTTCTCATGCAACACAAAACGATTGGCACAGAGCTGTTTCGTGCTGTTTGTTTTTCGATCATTGGTGGTTTAAGCGCCGTCATACCACCTGGGCCTGGGTACTCCGGTACCTTCAAGTAATTTTGCCTTGTTGGTTGATTCGCCGTCTTCCGAGTCTCTTCTCAAAGCCACGCGGAACATTACTCGTCTTTTGTGACTGGTCGATATCTGTTGGGGCTCACCATCTTGCCATGACAACCAGGTGGCCTTAGCTGAGGCTGCAAGAGAGGCCGGGTGTTAAGTGAACAACTGCAATTTGCACAGCGGAATTGGGTCATTGATTTGGGCAAAAAGGTCACATTCGTCATGTCTGGTCAGCAGGAATAAGATGAAAGCCCTGAAAACCCGGGAAATTGGCCCTTTTTATACCCGGCTGGAGCCCCTGACAGCCCCTGTGATACGTCCATCGCAGCCCTAACCTCAAACCCTCAAGTCAGTGCTAGAACAAGCGAAGTGTGATGCGGCATACCAGGACGATGATGGAGGCTACCCCTAGTAAGTTAGAACATACAAAGGTAGATTGTCTTACTATCAAGACAAATATACTGCCAGACACCGCTGCACATCGCAGTAGAAAATTGTGCACATGGGGGCACGCACAATAAAGAAAATGTTGAGGAGGCCCTTGGGCAAGTTTCAGACCCCAATGCAGGAGACAGCCTTCAATGCCCCCCTCTCCACTAAACAAGTATCGTCAAGGACAAGCAGATGGTTGTGAGACTTCTAGAAGCGGCGGCAATTCCGACATTGATAGATCGGTTTAGAGACACAACGCCACCCCTCGCGTAATCAAGGGGCTCCAGACACCTGGCTAGTACCTTTGCTGAACCTAGAAGCATAAAGGAGACCTGGCACGATGGAAGAATGAGCAATATAGCAACTGGGGAGCTAGGTAAATTAAAAGCAGACCTCTGCGAGCAACTCGAGGGACTCATTTGGGTCTACAAAGCCGGAAGTAAGGCATTCCAGACGATATTCACCACTCGAAGCTGTATTCAGACGCCTCCAACTGCAAAATTGGTCTTGGAATTTATCTATAGTTCAACGCTTCCCTTGAGTAAGTCGTATATTGTAGGGATCCACATGCCTGCTAACAGTGTATGTTGTCACAGCCACCCCAGCTCAAGTAGCAATTTATTGACTTTTTCGAACCGTTAGAATGGATTCTGTAAAGATTTATTCTGCTTTCTGCACTATAAACTACTATTTGTTCATTTCCTAGACCTCGCCAAAAGGCTTCTTACTGTGGGTTACTTGAACTGGGAGAAGTACGGTCGCATCATGCGGTTTATTAATACGTCCTTCCGATAGCCTAACCGAGGCATGATGTATAGACCAGAAACATTCTCAAGTCCAAACATGCAAGTTGATCCCAGCAATGGAGGCCAAGACTGCTCCGCAGGTCAAGCTTCGCTGTAAGATTCGGAGATAGACGATATGTTCTCGCTGGTAGTATGTTTATCAGCATTTAAATTCCATGCGTACTACGTCGTCCCGACTACCGCAGCTACCAGTTCTTGATGTGGAAATCACCGAAGACGAGAAATGGACCGTATTATATACCGATGAAACTGAAAGCAATGCTGCGACCGTCCTCTGGGATCCTTGCCAGACTATGGCCCAACCGGAGACTGTACACCAGTCCAACCTGTAGCCTACTCGTAGTTTGGACCATTTTTATTGCAAGACTCTGGTAGCAGAAGGCCTCGAGCATTACAATAGAGATCAGGTTCTTGGTCTCTATCTCTAATGTTTACCCGGAAATAAGGAGATCCATCGTAGCCACACAGCAGAGCATATTGCGTCAAGGACTGCCAAATTGGATAAAAAAAACTACTTTTAAAATTAGATGTTGTGCCACACTTGTGCCTGTGGAAGATCCCACCAGGTCCTTATAGTTGTTTTTCTTATCAAAGAGGATCGAAATTTCGCTGAAAATGTATGTCAGGGATTGCCATCACGACTTTCCCAGACAAATAGGATAACACAAACCAACAGAGCGTACGCAACGCGCCGGATGGAAGGGCTCGCAGCTACGCGTTTAACAATTTGCCTCCAACAAATCATGATCCTGTCAAGAATATTTTGTCCTCGTGTGTTGACTTTGTCGACGGAATATTCCAAGTCTCTAAAGGGAGAAATTTCACCATTATAGAGTCTTTTCCTCTGACGAGGAGCTCGAGGAATCGATTGGCAAGGCTTCCAGAACCATATCAACAGACCTCTGCACAGAAATCAGCTATATGGTCAAACTCGACGATATTTTGGACGAGGTAAACATGATTCAGAGGGCTCTGCACAATCAGGGTAGAGCCAGAGGAAAAAGCAACCTTCTCTCAGGCACTGGAGGGGATGACGGCCGAATCACAGATATTTTTACACCGCTCTAGACAACCAGAGCGCATTAGAGGAAGATGCCTGCAGATTGTGAAAGACGGTGAGTTATTCTTTCTCAGAAGAACAACATGAACTTGCAATAATAACATTATGCACCAGCTCACCATCTTGCTGGACTTGCAGTAAAAGGAGGCAAGCCTTGACGAAGCCCAGCCTTCATATCGGCAGTGGCAGATACTCTTCGTTTTGACTATTCCAATAATTGCCTTGTATGTGTCCTCGCATTCTCCCCTATAATTCTTTTACTGGAACATGAGGTCCCTTTATCTTTCGCGGCAACCATGATGACGATCCGCCTTGAGGGTTCTCCAGCCACCTTTAGAGCTGTCTAGATAGCTGCATCACTTGTTTTCAATATGCCAAAAAAAGGGATGCTATATAATATAGAAGGGAAGGGATGCTTGATAACTAGTGCCTGGAATATATATATAACTTCCTGCAAATTACTTGATCGTGGATAACGGATAGTATACTTGTAGCGCACGACTTATGCCTTGATCCTCGTCTCTAGATTGATCCGTATTATGCAAGAGTATACAAGAAGATGATTTATTTCAACTAATCTATTACCCTATTCGCTATTTATTGGTGTGGTCTTTGGTGCATAACCATTGTCGTATCGCGAGGGTGCGGACCGAAGGCGAACATTGAAACTAGGCGGAAAACTTGCGTCTGGTAGTCTTATATCAAGACAAAATCAGCTCGAGACCTTCCCAGAGCGTTGACTGCTCAGACCCGACTAGTCAACTGGGAACAAGATCTGGTCCGGATTTGGCTGGTGGGCCGCAAGGCATTGTTCCTTGGTCCAGATATAGGGCGACATGGAGACTTTATATCGGCCTTTTGTCTCAAACAAATTGCAATACTTCTCGGTGCCGCAAGCGACCTCGCTCTCATCTCCACGGCTTCCGCAAAAGTTATGCTCTTCAGGCTGCTTCCAGGGCAGGTTCCTAGGCTCAGGGACGTGGGCGTCTAGGCACTCCCTGGTGCTACTCCAGCGGATATCCTCATGCAGTCTTCCGTCTTCGCTGCCCAATTTATCAATCGCCTCGCAGTACTTCTTGGTGCCGCACGACATCACCCTCATGCCTCTGATGTCGCAGCCACGGCCGCCACTGAGGCCAAAGTTAAAAGGGAGCTTCTGCCCGGAGGGGGAATGGGGCAGGCAGGAGCCCATGGTGGCAGCAGCAAGGAGGATAGCGTACTTCATGGTGCTAAAAGGCTGGATCGTAGGGTCAATTGAAAGAGTCTGGTGGTGTAAGAAAATGCGGCCAAGAGCGAAGTCTGGACTGTCGAAGCTAGTGATGAGATGCTCACCAAGTTGAAACGGCCACGCCCAATTTATGTAAACAGAAGCTCGCTATTGCCACGTTTCGCCGTATGCAAGAGGCCAGAGATTCGTAATAATCCTCGTGACTCGTACCAGCTTCGCTCTCCAACGGCTAGAAACTGCTTCTTACTGCAGTAAGTCTTGGACATGCCTACAGCAATCTATAATGCGATATCAGCTAACATTGTGGGTAGCTGGATTCCACAGTGGACTTGGCGCAACGTCTCTGACCAATTGACTTTAAATAAGATCATTGGTTGATTCTATCTCTACCAGGTATTAGATTTTTGTATTCAGGATAAGTCATGTCGCATTAAGTTATCCTTATTACCTATATAATTTTTTATGCTGAATACCCCCTATTCCCGTTGTCGCTGGTATATCGAGTCATGTAGATTATATATTCGAGTCATACTTATTAAGCCAAGTTATATACCCTACTTACCGCATTAACTTAATATAATTGCATAGCCTTAATACTAGTTTTATGGGCCTTCTCGGGGAATAAATTGCATTATTTCTTGCCAACATACGTAAGCTGCCAAGGTCGTCCCCCTATTTTGACCAATGTTTTGCAGATTCCCACGAAGAATGAATACGACCTATCATTATGACCCATGGCGGTGAAACGTTACAGCGGAATACACGTAAAAGGAGTGCGTGAATTTTGTAAGCTAGAGATACCAGCAAGGCTCGCTGTTCATAGAAGACGCAGGCTAGACCTTGCACGTGATGCTATTTCACGTTGAATACATGATACGTGTGCTATATAGCACCCTAATGTATATACGCGCATATAACGCCATAGCACGTCAAGTACAATATCACTTCAATGTTGTTAAAACAATTATATCATCGCTAAGTTGTTGTTCCCTTTCTTTGAACCCTAAAAATCAGTCTCTATTGCTACGCGAGCGGTAAAGTTATAAAAGACCTCAATTCCACAGTATTCTTCACGCACTTCTATCATAGCATCCTTTTTGTCAGGATAACATCGTAAACAGGCCAAGGCTACATTTTCCGCATCGGGGTCATAGTCCCATTTCCCTTGCTTAAAGACAGGTTAAATGGGTTGAAAGTTAGTCAGGAAGTTAGGTCTCTGCCATGGCTGGGAGCGGTACTCGGTCCAGGACGACCTCATGCGCCCGACTTGTTGGTCTGTAAGGTTTGCAAGAAATCACTTCATGCGAGGCCAATATAAGTCTTCAAGACTTCGAAATTTGCTGTCGGCTCCGAGTTTGAGAGTGTGTGGGCAAACCTACTCCAGGGTTGTGGCCAAGCACTGGGCTGACTATGGCTCCAAGTGCAGCGGTAGAAAGCATAGACAATTCCGAGACATTTCCTCCGGTCACTCTGCGACACTGTGTCACCCAGCTTAAGGACCTTTTATATGTGCGGCAACGCGATAGCCATGGCCCATGATAGATCCGTGTAGCCATGCCGTGAAGCCAATAAGGTGTAAAAATAATAATAACCAGCTAAAAGTATTTATATATACAATTTAAGTAACTTATTTTGGCTGAATTATTGCCGTTTCTATAATAGGCGTTAGAGTTTCCTTTCCATGGCATCTAAGGTGTAGGAGTTGGATGTAGCTTGCCAGAGGTTTGCGACGAACAAAGACGAGACAGTTCGCGATTTGGGCGTTTGAGAGCGCGGCAAGTACGACATACCCTCCTATATAAATCAATCTAGCAACCTGTCCGTCGTGGCTCCGGAAAATGCAAAATGCACCAGACTGTAGTCCGGTTGGACTGGAATGAGCCGGTTCCCCTTCTACGACCAGACGCTCAAAAGAAGGGCGACCCGACCAAGAATAATATCAGTGTCTGCATCTCCGCATGCAGAGCGACTGCGCAGTTCTATTAAAAGGAGGAAAGGTGGTCTCGATAAGGCTGTTTACTTTTAAACAAGCTTGTAGTTAAAAGGATTGTTTTTTTCGGCCGTCCGAAGTAGCAATCTTGGATTAACACGGTGTCCCGACGACGCATCATTTGCCAAAGCGATGGGTTGCAATTCCTCGCAGCTTAATTTTCCACTTAAAACCAGCCAGTTGATCTGTTTATGCAATTTGAACAGGCGGCAGCACCACAAGGCTCGAAGACAGTCCGCCCAACAAGAAGTTTTCAGGCAGGCAGTAAGAATGCTACGCAGTGTTATGCAATGGCCGCTGCCGCCTGGTCCACACACCCAAAATTCATATGACCTGTCGTTCTGGTCGTATTGCATGTCGACATGATAAAACGTGACTAGGACTACTTATGCTTCGCTTGCCGTACGTACACGAGATAGTAGTCTCAGCTGACGCTACCTGATTGTTAGGGCAAAATGGTGAGCCATGACAGAAATCGATCAATCAGAAACGACGAGTAATTTTGCGTGTTCAATGTTGCTCCGTGAGGACTTGGGCATGAACTAATCACGGCTGCGAACCCCATAATTCGCACAACCCAAGAGACGGGCAGATGACGAATCACCCTGTGAGGAAAAATTACATCAAGATCCCAGGCCCAGGTACTGTAACCGCGCTTGAAATACCGAGGATGAAAAGACCAACAAACAGCCCGAGACAGCTCTGTGCCAATTGTTCTGTGCTGCATGACAGGTCCCTGTGGCCGAGGACATCCAACGCGAAGGGAAGAGGCAGAAGCTAAACCAGGGAAAGATGGCTGCTCGTACGGCCTTGGTGTATGTACTATTTTAGTTGCTCAAAATGCTGCAGGTACCAGTATGATGCAAGAAGGGTGAGTCTGCTAGCTATATTTGCTGCAAAAGGCTTTCCTAATATTTATAGATACCTGTACGAAAATGAGGGGATCCTCAGCCACTACCACGATTATTTTGAAAGTTCCAAGCTGAGAGTAAGTCGACAATCAAAACAGAATTACCAATGGTCCAAATATCAAGGAGCCGAGTGACTTCTATTTGCGACCTATAGTTGGGTGCTCCCAGCCCAAACCCATGCTATTAGAGTTATATATATCTATACCACCTTCAATACAAGCCTTCCTATTGGCTTATATGCTAAATTACGCAAATATTTAGGCAAATATATAGACTGTCGGGAGTAGCATAATATGATATGGAATAATTCTCAGACCCCTTTCCTGGTTCTTAGTAAGAGGCCAAAAGAAGTAAACCCGAGATATATTAGTGCAGTGACGCGAAATTGATCAGAGGAGGCGGACATGTAGCAGTGTGATTATTATTTGCATGCCGGGGGCTGGAAGCTATAGACCTCGCGGAGGCAGACCTTGAAGTTTTTTAGGGCTGTACCATTAATGGCTTCTAATGGTTTGCGATGCTAGTATCAAAATTCCTATAGAGCTACACATGAGTTGACAACATCGTTCAAGCCAACGTGAATTCGCCTTCATCACCTGTGACAAGGGCTATTATTATAGGGCTTAGAACAATGTTCGATATTCAGCTAGTAATTCGCTTTAATATTAAAGGTCCTTAGTTTTTCTTAAGGCCTTAAAGGGCAGATAACCCTTATTTATATTAAGAGGCGGATAAAGGGCTGTCCTAGGTGCCTAAGGCTTCTGTTAGGTCTTAAGCCCTTGTGTAACTATCATCATGTTTAAGGTACGGCCCGTGCCTTCACGGCAACGTGACATCCGTGTAACATCACCATATTCGTTGTCCTTGGGCATTCCTCGACTTAGAAGAGAACTTATGACGCCTTTTGTTCCATGTCCGTGCATGGCTCTCCTTTCGACTACATTGTGAACGATCTACGTGAATGACTGGCCAGAGTGCGCCTTTTGTGTGTTCAAGTAGCCCAAACTGCACCCTCATTTAATTCAAGAACATATTGCTTACCCCCGTAACATGGCCGACACCTGTAGCATCGCACCGCTTTGGAAACAGCTTCGTTCTCAATGGAGGTATTCTAGCTAACTGAGAGAGAATGGTATTTAGTTCCAAAAAGACAGAGAAGCACTGGCAAACGCGATTACCAACCTCAACTGTATTAAGAGTGCAGTGGACGTCTTTACCCTGCTTGGATCAAACCTAGACAGATCTTCGTGATGATGTCGACGATCAAGAACTGTGCTGTCTGGCCAATATCGCACAGCCCCTGACCATCACTAGCCAAGCGCTACCGCATCAAATGTAGCCAGTGCAGCGGCGGCTGTTTCTTACGTGAAACAAGGCTATCCTTACTCGGTGCTGCGCCCATGATCCCCACGCCCTTCGAAGTTCCGAGGTGCAAATATAGCGTCGCCTGTCGCTGAGAAGGTGGCTTTCATCAGCTACATATATGTGGGTGCCATTGATACTAAAATAAACGTCAATACAACTATAGTTAGGACACCGCCGCTTTTTTCCTCAGAGTCGCTATTCAAAGGGCGTTGGGTTACATTAGCCTCGCCCCGTGCTGCGGAAAACTGCCCACCTGTAATACCGCCCCCAGCTACCAGGCATGTAAGCGGTATGAAGGCAACAATGCTGGTGCCGCAAGCTACAGGATGTCATTCGAAGTAAAGATACTCACTAGATACATAAGTATGTTGCAGTTGGCTGTCTCACTGGATTCACGCCGTCATCTTACTAGGGACGTGACGATTAGTAACAGCCGCGGCTCTCCCGCCAACAACAGTTTTATCACAAATGCTCCAACGTCTATTGTCTTTAGCCTTTTTATCCTTTCCATCCATTAAAACGTACTGTTGTCCGTCATCGTCGCCGTGGCAGAACCAATGGACACTGATATGCTGCCTCTCGATCTGCAATATCCCATTGAAACGCCACCTCCAGGGATAGCGCCCAACTTCGTCAATCCCGACTCCAATGCCTACCAAGTTTACATCACTGCAGGAGTATGCATCCCATTGATGCTAATCTTTGCGTTTACTAGATTTGTTTCGATAGGATACGCTCACAGGAAGGTTACCATGGCCGACGAAAATCAGTTTACTTGAATTCTTCTTCCGATCAGCGCCTCGTTCTTCTGCGACAACTAATCAGAAGGTTTCAAGTCGTCTTTATTACGGGATTGGTTCGTTTATCGCATTCGTACTTGCCCACTATGATTGCTGACTCGGTCCAGATGCTCTGCCTCGCCTTTACCATTATAACCATAAGTTGTATGACCAACTTTTTTGTCAGGTCAACGATTGCGTAATGCCTCTAATTGCTTTATAGGCGTTTCCGGAAGTGTATTTGGGGAAGAAGCATGGAACGTTCTTCTAAGCTCCTTTACAAAACCACAGCTCGTCGTAAGCCTTTGTTCACAAGTTGATTGAATCTCTCTGCGACAACGCGAATGGCTCACCACCAACCAAGCTTTGTCTCCTCGTTGAAATACTCCGCCCGCTAGCTCTTTGCTTTGTCAAAATCTCCGTCTTTATTCTTTACCTTCAGCTTTTCAGCGTTCTACAATGGATGCGTATCGTCTCTATCACCGGTATTGTCGTCATCTCGCTTTGGCACCTGTCCACATGCATTGCCTTTGCCGTCATGTGCTCACCTACGGGCTCTTCACACCTCGATTTTCTTGCCGCCTTCTTCTCATCCAAGTGTTCGCGGACACGGAGCCTTGTTGTCATCCAGGGTATCGGCAATGTTGTAACCGACGTATTTCTGCTTGTCCTCCCACTCCCGGTCGTCTGGACGCTGCGTATACCTCTGGGACGCAAGCTTGGGGTCTCATGCATGTTTTTAGTTGGCCTCTCGTAAGCCACATGACACACCGTTGTGCTGTTGGAGAGCGTTCAATGTTTGTCTAACAAGGCATAGCGCTTGTGCTTCCAGCGCCATGGGACTCTACTACCGAGCACTGTATTACGACGCTGGCCAAAACAACATCAGACTAGTTGTCACTGTATGGGCAACAGCGTATGTGCCCCTTCCAAAGTTCACCTAACATGTTATTTGAATACTAACAGGTTTGAATGCCAGCATAGCGGAAGTGGCAGCCGGCGTCATGATCTGTTGCATGCCACCCACGGCCGCACTGTTGAAATGCTTGAAACAGTCGATAAACTCGTCGGTAGGCAAGTCGGCAGTGCTACTTCCTGTCTCTCTCCAACCCAGAATTCCTGTCTCCGGAAATGCTCCTCATTTATGTGACAAGATGAGCATTCACAATCCTATCACCTGCCCCCCAGCGCTCGCAAGCGATACACGGCTTGGGTTGATACCGAAGTCGACACATTATCTCTGCGGGAGATGAACCTGAGCAACGGCAGCGTCCGAAAGAAAACCAAGGTCAAGATGTAACACTAGCTGTGGTAAACTTGGCGACGGGAAACAAGATATTTTTATATTTCGCATGGCCGAATACACGACATAGAAGTGATGGTTGGTGTGGGAGCGACAAACGAGTGGCACAATGTAAGGTACCTAACAAGCTTGGAACAACCCGAGTTTAATGTATTACTCCGTCTTTCGTTTGAATATACTTACTCGCTGTGTTACCATCGATGCAGACGCAGCATTTTCGTTTCCAAATACACAAAGTCGATGGTCGGCAATCCGAGGCTCTAGTCGTCGCCTCGCCTGACTCCGCAAACGGTCAATGTCGTCTTGGGGTGGTTATGCAGCAACGCAGTGCAATTTGACGTCAAGTATCACAAAACCTTTGCCTCGTCACAAGGCAGCACAGCCGAGCAGCAGTCCCCCCTCGCAAGCAGCGACTCAACCTGACACGTTATAATGACGCAGCCTCGTCAAGACGGATGGAACGATCGGCTGCACTTGGCCCCCTTTCTCCTCATCTCTGCCCCCAACCCAACTTCCCTCTGTCGTGGAACAGTATCAACGTTTTGCAGCGCAGCATTTGCGTCTTAGAGACACCAGGCGCTTACGCCTTCGAGGTCAGATTGAAAACCGGCTGGCTTTAGCACACCAAACCACGTCATTCACACGGACCAACGCATTTTCCCAACCCTTCGAATTTTGGTCTCATGTTTCCGCTCTCTGCGGGCCCCTCGCGAAGCCCGTCATCCGCGCACACATCGACCTCATGTCCTTCGCTGTTGTTGATCCGGCAACTCTGCTTCTCTTGACCACTGTTGTCACTCTGGCCTGCTTCTCTATTCTCAACATGTTCAGCAGCCATGATCCTCGCGAGCCGCCGCTGGCGCCTCAGCGGATTCCCTTGATTGGCCACATGGTTGGACTTGCACGCAGTAAGTTTAATTACTATGTTCAAATCGGGTAATTTATCCCTCACGATATCCTCTAGCATGCATTGGAGACTTGGGGAAATATTCTTACTTTGCATCAGTCAGCAGATGGATTCTCCCATCTATACATTGACCCTCCCGGGCCAGAAGATGTACGTGGTTACCCAGCCTGAACTCATTCAGAAGGTGCAGAAACAGTATAAAACGCTGGCATTCCCGCCCATCGAGGCCAAGTTTGCATCCACTGTGTGCGGAGCCAGCCTCGAAGCCCAGGCCATCTTGGCCAAGAACGTCAATGGCGACGAGGGCGACTTTGGTCTCTCCATGGATTCTTACGCAGCCATGAGAGCTGCCTTGAAGCCCGGCTCGTTGCTCGACGATATGAACCGCGTCATGGTTCAGGAAATTTCAAAATCGCTGGATTTACTGCAGCCGCCCGAGGGGGAATCCCGGCGGATTGGTATGAACGCCTGGCTCAAGGATACCATTACCACGGCTACGACTAGATCTGTGTATGGTCCCATGAACCCGTACGACGACAAGGCCGTTGCCGATGCTTTCTGGTGAGTAGACTTGATTCGGGCCAATAGTCACCCTTGTCCGATTGACATTTATCTACGCTGTAGGGAATTTGAGAGCGGACTCATGTCCATACTTGTTGGCGTCCTTCCTTCCATTACTGCACGAAAGCCAATCGCGGCTCGAACCAAGGTCGCCAAGGCCTTCGAAGCATACTACAAGGCTGGGGGAGTTCAAAAGGCCTCGGCTCTTGCGCAGAAACGCTATCAGGCCGAGGTCAATAATAAAGTTCCACTGGAAGATATTGCCCGTTACGAGGTGGGAGGCTCAATTGCCGTCTTGGTCAACACAGCACCAGCAGCTTTCTGGACTCTCCTTCTGTTGCACTCCCATCCAGGTCTCCTCAGCGATATCCGGGAGGAGATTGACGCCTGCACCGAAACAACAATCGAGAACGGTCGCACCGTCAAAACTGTGGATATTACCAAGCTCAAGGAGAGTTGCCCCTTGCTGTTGTCCTCGTACCAAGAAGTGCTTCGCTACAGCTCAATGGGAACCTCGGTACGCGAGGTCATGGAAGACACATATCTCGACAACTGGTTGCTGAAGAAAGGCGCCATGTTGCAGATGCCCAGCCGCATCATCCACCAGGATGCCCGACTCTGGGGGCCCCATGTTTCCGACTTCAACCCACGCCGGTTCCTTTCCGAAGAGAGACAAAACCGTCCGCGCGACGTCTGCTTCCGCGCGTTTGGCGGCGGCAAGACCCTCTGTCCCGGCCGACACTTTGCGACGAATGAGGTGCTGGCCACCGTGGCAACCCTTATCGCAAGACTGGACGTGAAGCCCGTAGGTGGAGAATGGAAGCATCCCACGACGGCAAACACCAATGTTGCTGCCGTGGTCATGGAGCCAGATGATGATATCGAGGTAGAAGTCAAAACCCGTGAGGGCTTTGCGCATGTCAAATGGGTCATTACTCTTGAAAAATCTGAAAAGATTTTTGCCATTGTAACAGAGGATACTATCAAGACAGAAGACACGTAGCTTCTTCTCAATTGTCGGGGGGACAAGAGCGGCAAAGCCTGGCCGTGTTGTCGGCGGGAGTCGCCGTGGCGACGAGTAATAACCGCGGTATAGCAAGGAATGAATCGATATATGTAGCCTGGCAGCAAAACTTGGCCAGACATCTGTCCCGCAACACACGAGTTCCATCAATGTCCCCCATTGAGTTGACCCAACATAAATACTACCGTCCCCACACGGGCGGCCCCCGACGCGCGCTGCTCTTCTCAGTCCTCTCCCTTTTTCACCATGGTTTGGTTCAATGTCAACTGTTTCGCCTAGTTCCATTTACGAACTCGCAGCTTATAACCAGACGCTTTCACCTGGCCTTGTTGTCCCTGTTGGAGAGGAGTTGCAAACATGTCACCAAGTTTACAGACCTGCCCGCTCCCGGTTATTGAACACATCGTTGAGCTGCTAGACTTGGCTGACATTCGCAATCTACGACTTAGCTGCGCAACTCTGGCTACGAAAGCCTGTGGCAGGTTTTTTGAGTCCTTGTATGTCGATCTAACAACGGATTCTCTCCTCGCCTTTGCGGAAGCAACGCGGACAGAAAGTCCCTTGTCCAAGGTGAACACATTGCATCTGGTCGGTACCATTCGTGAGCTTGACGATAGCACGGTTCACTCGTGGGAAAGAAAATTCAGCTGCAGTGCTCAAACCGAAGACCAAGTTCAGCTGCTCAGTCAAGCATTCGATAGACTCGGGAAATACAACAAAGACGGCATTCTGCCGTCGCTTTCACTACGAGTCTCAATTCTAAGGACAAACAACAAAAGGGACCTGCCGCGCAGTACTGTCCGAGGATATACGGTAGAGAGCTTATGGCAATGTACTGTCAATACCTTCAATATGGCTATGCGAGCATTGACTGCAAGCAAATTACGAGTTGCGAAACTGAACATTTTCAATGGTCGGGACATGCAGAACTGCAGTCTGTCTTGCGATCAATTAAACATGTTCGACTGGACAGAGGCCGGCGTCCTTGACTCATTGTCGCCTGTTACGACACTGTCAATTAGTCTCATGGATAGAGTATTTGCGTTGAATGAAGATGAAGAGATAGATGAAGATTTCGGCGATATTGGTTCGGAAGACGAAGCCGACTGGCAACCAACACGGAGGGACGAAGAGATCATGACAGCGTCTCACCAAGAGAGCAATTTCAGCGGCCTGGCCAATTTGATTGCTATTTGTCCCCATCTAGATGACTTTGAGCTACATTATCTATCCATTATGTGGCCAAAGAGGCGCCTATTTAATAACTTCCCACGTCAAGACATACTTCGGCATGTGGCTGAGCTGGATAATCCGCCCATGTTGAAGCGATGCAGAATACGGGGAGTTAGTGTAAGAGAGGCAGACATGCTGAACTTGATTGATCGCACAAAGGTAGCCGAGATATTTATCGAGGTAATACGTATGGAAGAGGGAACTCTTCGACCTGTCATTGATTACTGCATTAGTAAGTTGGCGGCTGTTACCAAGCTTCACATTGACACCGTGCTTGAGAAGAGCGGCCAAGGGTATACTGGATTAGTTCACTTCCTTGACGAGGGAGAGTCTAGAAAATATGGGGGCAAGTTCGAGGTCGGGACGGAAATCCTGAATCGTGAAGGCGATAACAGGACAAAGCCTGTCAAATACTACGTCCGCCGCCCAGTTGCAGAGGGGAACCCTGCTGTATGTCACTGGATTGCGCTTCGGCGACAAGAGTATGGATAATCACATGTTATTTTGAACAAACATATATCAGCAGGGTTAAAAAGCAATATCGCAGATTTAATTTTGCTATTGGATGTGCAGATAGCCAACTGCACACAAGCCTACTCCGCATTTTGTCCCAAAAGACTGCCGTGTTGCTACATCTCTGGTAGAAAAGACGCCTATCCGGTTTACCCTTGCCGTCACTGTCTTTGTTATACTCGAATAGCGCGGTGCCACGCCATCCTTTATACCTGCGGTCGTCAAGACGGTAATCGTAGTTGTAGGTGCTGATAGATATGCCAGGTATAAGTCTTCGCAGTGTATTTACCCTAGCAAGCCCAAGTAATAGGGTATTAGATGTTATCTGCTTTGCCAAGCCAAGGCCATCCCAACCCTAACCCCCACCTCGCCACCTAACAAACCGCCCAATACAACAAAGCCAGCGTGTGTCTGGTCTGGTAAGATTTCCTTTGCCCTCTAGTGCCGTGCCTAGGCTGCTAAACTCAAAACACTAGATTTATTCGAGCGCTGGCGGCGCTGAATAGTGTGTGGGCGACCCTGGATGATGATGATGATGATGATGAGGCATTGGAGGTTCTGGATAATGCAGCAAAGGCCCTGGCTCGTAAGGTGGTGGTGGCAGTTCTGTGCCTCGTAACGGCGTTGTTTCTGTGAGCGGCGCGACGTGTGATGCCACCGGTGACTCGTTCTGTCTCGCTACTAGAAAACCGATAAAAAGCATCACCACCATCAACCAAAAGAGAGCAACTGGTTCCCATGGTGGGTTTGGAGGATCTATCAGGGGCGGCCGCCAGCCCGGATCTGGCCCATCACTGTTTGAGTATAGTGGTTCTGCAGTAACTGCTAAAGGCATTGTCAATATCTGTCAATGTTAGGTGAAAATAATGTTGAAGGGAAGAAAAAAAGCGGTCGAGCAACTAAGAACCCAAACATGGTAATAGACAAGCCGGCTTTTGTGGCCCCCACAATACTCTAAGACATGCATAATCCTGTATGTAGGCACAACCGAATACGTGGATATATTTACACGTCTGTTCACAACGCCTGGCGCCGTATGCAATTTAGAACACAAGCTGTTCAGGGATCCATCCGCGGAGAAAACAGGCCCTGGCAATTTCTGAGGATTGGTTAACACTTGACAGGTATATCCACCTGGTAATGTAGCATCGCATCCTCCCCCGTTTTCGTCAAGCTGCAGATACACTTACGTGCTTGTATTCCCACCTGCAATCCTACACACCTGCTGGGGATCCCGCCCACAAAATGTATCAAAACGTTTTTTATTCTGATCCTACACACCAGTCTCAAGGGCGTCATACGGGGGACAAAGACTTGATTGGACTCTGTCTTCATCCGAAAGAGCGAGGGCGTTGTCTCCCGCACCGGTGCTAACGGGAACTGCATGCAGCTCGAAAGCCCCCTGGCGCTCGTCGAGCACCACGGCCGTGGATTTGGGCCCAAGTCGGGCTCCTGGGTCAATCGCAGTTTGTTGGTCTTAGATGGGTCAAAGAAGACGAGACGGAGAAGCATCTTGGCCAGCATGGACGGGTCAATAGACGAAGGGTTGTCGGTGTCGAGGAATTGAAGCCTGCGACCCAAACGCTCAGCCCGCAACGTGCTCGATAGTCCAAAAATGATGTTGACATCGGGATCCAAGCCTTCCTTGGCTCCCGAGGTCACCCATAGAACCACTTCTGCTGTCTCCATGACGTTCTGCAATCCCCTGAATCTCCCCGGGTGCATGTCGCGGAACACGGGGTTATCCAGATCCCCAAGGCAGAGCACAGTTGCTCCTTTGCATAGTTGGATGTCGTCGACATTGAGCATCTTGGAGGCGAGTTTGCTGCCGTGCTGACTGAACACGGTGCGGGCGTTTTCGAAGAAGCCGGTAGATATGTCCGTATATGTGTAGGACGCGTATCGGTTCCCCAGCGCCTCTAGGACTGCATCTGCATTGCCGCCAGAACCAGCTCCCACCTCGACGATCAGTGTTCGCGGATGTTGGTGCGCAAGTTGTTTTATCATAACAGCAAGGGCAACGTTGCCATGAGGCAGAAGCATAAGGATTACTGTTGCCACTTACTACTCTTATAGCAAGAAGTTTATCGACGTGTGTTATCCGATAAAAAATATATAGGCTTAACGTCCAAAACGGAATATCTATAGATACGGCGCTTAACCGAGCAGTTATCAAAAAACATATAGCCTACTTGAGTCCGCGCAAATTTAAGACGGCGGTTGTACGTTAAATGGCCTACGTTACAATTGCCTACCATGTAGTAGAACTTGCACATTCCTTGATATTCTGCAGCTAACATATGCCGATATTGAAGTATTTGGCTGTTTAACAACTGCTAACATAGTTTATATATATTCTTTGACATCTCAGCTTCTATAGTTGCCGCTGCCGAAAGGCAGTATAGTAGACAGCAGATAGTTAACAGGCATAGAACGACCCCCAAATTTAAGCATTGCGTTTATTGACAAGGACCGTTTCCTTCTTCTGTGAGGACAACATCTCCACTAAATCATGCCTGCTACCCTATCCGGATTAGATGATAGAGTCCGGATGCTTGTCCACCTCGTCCAGCAACTCCTGAACCGACCGGAACCGAACATCTTTGAAGTACGTTCCTCGCTGCTTGTGGACAATAGCCGGATCAAAACCACCATTGCTACTCAGAGTGATGATGCCGTACTCGGCTTCAATGCGTTCCTCCTGCGTCTTTGCCTCACGTACAGCATTAACAAGCTGGTTGAGGCTGATGTGTTTAGTCGTAAACTCGAGGGTTGCATATTTTGCTTGTACTTGCTGTGACATGCGTCCCAGAGTAGTTTTCTCGCCAGAGACATAAGTGTATCGCTCCCAGCTTCCCGCCGGAGCTTTCGTCAATGCAACAAGCGCCTTGCAGAGATCTCGTGCGGAGGTGACGTCGAGCAGCTCTTTACCAGTTCCAGGAATAACGATTCGCTTGCTTGACAAGTTGAATGGAGCCGAGTCACCGATATCCTTGATGTAGCGGTTCTTTACCGGCAGCACGTAATCGGCCAACCAACCACAGCATACCAATGTCCACTCCAAGACGTTTTGTTCGCGTAGTGCCTGGCGTACCGGCTCGTGATTGGCATACTCGAATCCTGGTTGGTCTGGATAATCTGCGGTGTCTGTTCCGTACTCGGCTGGGATGAAGCGTCGGCAAGTCGAAGTCTGACGGCAAGCTGCTATCAGGTTCATGTGGCTTTCCGTATAAGCCATGGTGTAGTCGAGAATCACTGAGATCAAGGCCACAGAACCATCCAGGGCACTCTTCAAGGAATCAACAGACTTGAAGTCTACTTCTTTCTGAGTGACTCCCGGAAGCTCAAAATGGCTTTTCTTTGTACGACAAAGGATGACCACGGCTTGACCTGCTCGGCGAAGCTCCTCCACGAGGTAACGGGCAAGATCGCCTGAGCCAGCAATGGCAATGCTCATGATGTTTGGCTGAAAAGTGTAGGCTTGTAAGACAAGAAAGGGAAGAACAGTGGACGCGGGCTGTATGAGGCTCTATTCTATGGATGGACGTATTGGGCTTTATATACTCCAGGAGCTACTTCCAGCAGGCGTAGAACCTGTTCGGTACGAATGCTTGTAATCCATGGATAAAGAGGTGCATTTACCTGCAGAGGCAACGGCAGGCCATTAGCTTTGGCCCGAGTATGCTGGATGCAGCAGAAGGAAGTGAAAGCCAGAATTACTAATCTGATATCCAATGTGTCATCCTCGAGCGGAGATCGGCTCCGCGGGTTTTTCGGGCCCCTTACTCCGCTCCGTTACAGAATCCACCAACCCGTCGACTAGCTTCCGGATTTGCGTGACAGATCCCAAGGGTCCGTTTTGGGATTGAAGTTCCGCCTCCGAACCCGCGGTCATTACCTCCAGTTATAGTGGTCTGTTTGCCTGGCTGCTCAAGGAGTGGCACTGCACAATAATGGATTTTTTGGAGTCATGGTGCGCAAGTTTTGTCTGCAATGGTTTTTTATCCTGCTTCACGTCTTGATCCATTCAGCTCAATCAATACGATCAAATATGTCGTTGAATAATGGACGGGTTTTAGACTTTAGCTGAACCGTCCAGCAGCTATCAAGCTTAGCCCCTATAGTCAAGCCTAACTTGCACTCAGAAATGCTCGGGCGCAATCTGTGGTCTACAGGAGTGGCGTCTGGTCCGCTGGGCAAGTCCCTATTCTTCGCTTGCTGGACTACTGAAGCGTGCAACAACACCAGTTCTGCACACTATTTCGGCCGTATAGGTACTATAAGTTTCATTCAGATCCAAGGGGCACCTTGGGAGAGGGCCCTCGACTTTGATTATAAATCCATTATTACTGAACTCCGCAAAACTGGATCATTGAACTCCGACGAGGATAGCATCGACGCGTCTAGAACTCGAACGATTGGAATCCCCGTCGATCAATCTTCGATCATAAATATCTTGCTACTTCATATTACTTTTACTCTGCTCTAAGCGAGACAGGAAATAGTAACATATTCGCACGGCGTAATTGTGCCACCCAGGTAACCACCATGAAAGTCGCTATTGTTGCCGTTGGCGATCTCGCTAGGTACTTTGTTGAAGAACTTCAAAAGCGCGGACATGAAGTGCTAGCTGTTTCGCGAAGTCGCAAGACGTATCTCGACGATCTTGAAATTTCCCAACATATCACCGACTACAGTGAAACGGATCTCACAGCCGCGCTGGCCGATTGCGACGCAGTTGTGTGTACGCTGAGAGTCGGAGTGCCTGACTATGTGGCAATCCACCTGGCCATCTTGCGGGCTTGTCAACATTCTGCCACATGCAAACGCTTAATTCCAGCCACATGGGCCGGCAACCTCGAGGATTTCCCTGACGAACCGTTAGGCGTGGCCGATGAGATTCGTCTTGTTCTCAGCGCACTTAGAAGTCAACAGGACGTGAGTTGGTCATCGATCAGTCCCGGCTGGTACGTCGACTACATCGTACCAGAGAAACAGCGTTTCATGAGCAGCCTAGGCGACATGTGGCCGCAGAATTACGACAGAAAAACTTTTACTATTTACGGCGATGGAACCCAACTAGTCAACTTTACTTCCGCCAGAGACACAGCTCGCGCTACTGTCCGACTTATCGAGCATAACAGGAAAGACTGGGAGGAGTTTACCTTTATTTCAGGCGCGCAAATGACTTGGATGGAGTTGGGCCGGTTCATTCAAAGCCGAGACCCAGAGTATGCATTTCAGAATAAGTCTCTCTCTCAGACTATCAAGCAATACATAGCACAGGAGAGCCTGGAAAGCTATGGAGCTGCCATTCTGGAGCTTTGGGGGCACGGCGCAGGTGTTCGATTTCCCTGGAGCAAGGTCGAGCGCCACCGCGCAAAGTTTTTCCCCGACTTGAAGTTCCGAAGCGTGCAAGAGCTAGCTGATGAAGCGGCATCGGAGCCCAATAAAGTAGTGTAGTAAACAAATTCTATTAAAAATAAGAAGCAAATTATGAAGTTTCCATGTCGGAGTTACGATGAAATTAGTAGCAATGTCGTTGATGAGTACTTAGTCAAGAGTAAATCAATCATTCCAGGCAACGGCACTTGTTATACTGCTGCCTGCAGGCAGCAGCATGTGTATTCAACGTTGGCAAAAGCCGCTGCGGCATTTACATGTCTAACAAAGAGATGTATCAGGCTCTGGGTCGTATGCGCAGGTCCCCTGGCTAACGCAATCATCTTCCTCCTTAGCGCACCGTAGAAATAACGACTTGAACTTCCATCCATCAGTCCAGACACCGCGACACTGGCCCCGTTTAGTATACCCATACCCAAACCACTTGCCAACGCAGTTTGGTTGCTCCCAGTAGCTAATCTGAACCTGGCCATCTGGGCAGTATCCCTCGGCCGCGATCTCAAGGGATCCAACAGAACATCCAGTATTTATACACATGCCACCCCTGACTGAAACGTCATTATAAACGTCGCCTGTGCAATCAATATGGTATCGTGTCTTAATACGGAATGCTGGAAGCGTGCCTATACAGGCATATGTATTGGCCCATAGACTGGTACATTGCTTGCCAGCCCCGGGATTCCAATTAATGAGGTCAGAGACTGAGATGCCGCTATTAGAGGCAATACTGCCACACGAGTCTCCCGATTTAAGGTAATAGAACTTATTACAGTCGGCAACCATGCCGGGCTGTATCGGCGTGGGTGTCTCTACGCCGTTTGTAGGCTCAGAGGGTGTGGGTGGGATATAACCAATAATGGAAACGCACGAGTAGGCATTGGCCCAGAGGCCGTAGCATTGATTGCCGGCTTTAGGGTTCCAGGCTAAGAAATCTTGCAGTGGAATGCCGTTCTTGGAAGCGACGTTCTCGCAGCTCTCGCCGTTGTTCACCCAGTAGAATTTATTACAGCTGTCGATTATGTCTGGCTGGGTTGGACTGGGAGTTTGAATGCCTGTTGGTTCATCATAAATATGCATCCAGCCAGAGGAATGGAGAGAGTTTTCCAACTTACCGTTAAATGGTTTCGTAGTTGTCGTGGGCTCGGTAGAAGTGGACGTAGTAGTGATAACAGGTTCACCACTAGCCTCCATACAGAAAGAACGAGACTCGAGGAAGTTGTCGCATGTAGAGGTTACCGAAGGATTCTAGCGCGTGTAATTGTTTCAGTGATCCAAGCCAGAGTCTAAAAATGCCATTACCACCCACCCATCGGACAAAGTCTTCTAAAGACACACTGAAAAGATCGAGGGCCTCTGTACATGGCATAGATCCATCATTTTCATACCAAAAGGTGCAGTACTGAGATGTATTCTCGTCGAATGGGAATCTTGGACTGCTTGCACGAGCTAGCAAGCCGGCTTGTTGGTCTGAGTCCCCTGCCAGTGCGTTGGAAAGGCCCGTCACGGCGAGTGCGGCGACTGCAAATATAAGCATATTGGAAGCAGCTCGCAACTACGCGACAAATTTGACGATGGTTTTGACATAGAGAGACGCTATAGAGTACATATTTAATAAACCTAAAGAATAGTAAGTAGAGCAATGATCTCGGCAAAACACAAAAAGCTGGTTCCACAATTAATGATATTTTACCGGCTTGCTGGGTTTTCTTTGAAGTGGCCGCGATCCTTCAGAAATCCTCATCTTACATAGTTGTGCAACAAAGCTAGTGACTTAGTGGGCGAGTCCATGGTTAGCTCTGTATCCGCATAATGCTTCTAGTAGTCATTAAAATGAACCAAGCGAGTTATAGCTGTATTCCTTACCATATATCATGGGGTTTCATTGCAGACGCGGCTTTCTAGTATTACTATATTAATTGCGTTAAATATGCCCACTACCGTTCAGGTTACATAGTACCGTGCCCGCTTGCTCTTATCCAGTAACTGGTCAACGCAAAAGACTTTTTTGAGTCCGGCCTGGATATTAATATTCCTTTTATTACGTCGAAGAGATCCACAAATCAGGCCATTTTCTGCCAAGGTACGGCCAAGATAGCTTCTCAATCGCGCGAATTATAGAAGACTAAGCACAGCTAACAATTTTTTATTAATAATAGAGAATTTGATAATAAAATAGAAAACAGGTAATAACAGGCCCCGATTGCCTACACAAGCGGGTAATACCTTCAATATTTTCTTCTTCTTTTTCTGGCCCCTCTGGAAGTGTGCTACCTTGCCAGCGGGAACCCCTTAGACACCTACAAGGCATAAACGCTAAGAGATTACTAGTAATTTGCATGCAAGTATCTTGTCTGGAGATTTATCTGTCACTATTCTAAATGCGTGGGGACGTATAGCAACGTGGTCCTTTCAAAGGTTTATTAGGGGGAATAATAACGGTCTCGATTCTGACTTTTGTTGAAAGAAATATCTTATATTCTAGCTGCTAGGATAATTCCTTGTAGGCATTTACATTCTTGCCCTCTGGCTTAGTTGGAGCTTGCCCTAATTACTTAATACTAGAAGCAGAAAGCGGCAAAAGATTTATTACTTCTACAGGATGTATAAAAATATGCTATTACGAAGGGTTTCTATAAAAATTATACTTTTCTCTCTCCGAGTTAACGTAGATAACATTATTCTTTGAATTCATAGTCTAATATAAAGCTGATATCATTTCTTGTTCCTAAATAATTGCTCTTTTCTGTCTTGTCCACACGGACGACCTAGCCCTTAAATTAAGCGAAAATATTTCAACTCTAAAAAGTGAGGTATTCTAAAATATCCCAATATTTCTGCTGCCGCCAGAGGTGGATTGAGTCGTTCTAGGGGCCGGTGGCATTTCTTTGATCGTTGAGCTGGGCTCGGTAGTTTCGGCAACAAACTGTTCTGTGGGAGCTGGGCTGGACAGAGTCGGCTTGCGCATAGATTCCCACGGCTCTGGTATTTTGGCCTCAAAGATGTTAAATCGGTCTTTTCCACCGCAGATAGTTGTTTTATCGCCAGCACAAGGCCGGTTACACTCAGCTGCGTTCTTCGCATACTCGCCGCCAATGTAGCTGCTACACCAACATTCATTACCACTTTTCACAGCGGCAAAGTAAAAGCTTAAATGGTAGCAGATGTCTTGACACTTCGGGATGGTGAGAGTGTCGTCACCCCCTTCAGTAGTTATACGTTCCTCTAAGATAGATGGGATGCCCTGATTGTAGCAGCCAAGCTCTGTCCACTTTGTAGGCGAAGGGCCAAGGGTGCTTGTAGTTGAGGTTCTGGTGGTAATAGACTTTGTAGTGGAGGTAGAAGTCGTGGTGGAAGTACCATGTGTTCTTTCGTACTCATCTACCCTTTCCTGAGTTATAATACAGTAGGATTGGATCCTCCATGGTTTACAGTCAAGGTTGATTGAAGGGTTCCATTGTGTAAACATCTCAGCCGGAATACCAAATAGTTGTCTGACGTATTCGCAAGTAACATCTCCAGCGTTATCATACCATCCAGCGCAGCTTTTCACCGTTTCGGGGTCCCATCCCAGCTGAGGGAGCACGTCACCAGCGACTAAAGTCGCGAACTTGAGAACCAAGGCAGGCCTCATGGCGTAAATTCAGATTGCGGGCGGAGAAAACAATAATAATATCTCAAGTATGGAGCATCAATAGTAAAAATCCGTGGTAATAGAGGAGAGAAGATTTAAAGAGTTCAGTTTGTTGTTAGGTGGAAAATGTCAAAGGAAAGAAAAAACTATTGAACAACTAGCATAAACACGTGGGAAAGCCGGCTTTTTTGGCCCCTACACTACTCTGCGACGGCCTGTATAGTTCTGCAGAGATGACCGAATAAAAAATTTTTCTGTTCATCGCGCAATTTCCGTGAATGGAGCATAAGCAGTTCAGGGATCCATTTGCGGAGTAACCAGGCTCTTTTGGAGCAGGCAATTTTCGAGGACAGGTCAACAAGTAAGGCTTCTATACTGAAGCATCAAAGTTGAGCTCAGTTTCGCAAGTGGCGACATCTGCAGGACTCGTGTGACATGTCCTTGCTTGGAATTTTATAAATACCGGGCCTTGTTCCATGCAGCAGCCAATATTGAACACTCATCTCCACCCGGTAAAATCTCTTACTCTCCGTTTTCATCAGGCTGCAGATGCACTCTTGCGGCGAAGACCCTCTCCTCTTCTCAGCCCCACATGAAAGGCCTGTTTTTTGATGTTTCTTGTCGAAGCGAAAGCGACAATAATATCCGATTAGAGCATGGCTACCTTCCATCCATTCCCTCGCTTGCCGTATGAGATTCGAGCCACAATATGGGCATTAGCAGTTGAGCCCCGTATAGTCGATGTGCGAGCTATATCTGGTTCGAGGCTCCCAAGAGGATTCCTTTACTCCGCAGATCCAGAAGAAGAGGTGAAGGATCCATACGTGCCTGTACTCCCACCTGCAATGCTACATACCTGCCAGGAAGCCCGTCAACAAAACATTTATCAAAAGGTCTTTTATTCTGATTCTACTACACACCAGCGTCAAGGGCGTTATACGTGGATACATTACGACACAGATATGATTGATATTGGTCTCGGTTATCTTGAGACTATTTATCACATCAGCTTTGCTATTCGTCGACTTAGATTACATCGTGAGAACAGCGAGTTCTGGTTTTGGACAGAGTCCAAGGACCTAGAGAAATTCCCAAACGTCGCGGAATATCAGGTAGTTGTTGAGGATGGTTTGGAATCTTGGTGCGACGCGTGGGATGAATTTAGTTGGTCATGCGAAAAAAAAGCCCTCAAGTTTATTGATAAGAAAACGGGCCAAATAATGGATCCTGATCAAATTAACGACATGATGGAAGGTGCAAAACATTGAGATCCTGTTTATAGAGAAATACGTTGTAAAATAAAAAGGATATCTAAATTGAACTTAGCAATAATGGAACAATGAAACTAGAACCCGCGTACACTAGATGCAAATAGTGCTCTTTATCTGTTCTCGATATAGCAATGACTTTTCACTTCCCAGGGAGCAGATCTTCTTCCTCCTTCTCAAACTCCATTGCGCTTGGTCCAGTGCTTATTCGCTGTACGCTCTACATGACCGGGAGCGGTCTGCGACTTTTCGGTAACTCCTCCTTACCGCGAGATGCTGCCTAGCATCGCCGGTCGAATAGAACGACTTGGCAAAGTTTCCGAGTCTCGTCGTATAATCCTGAACTCCGGCCTTCTTGGCGGCGAGAGCAGTCTCTTTAAAATCAAGAGCCGTTAATCGTTTACCGGGTCGAATAGGGTCTTCGCCCAGATCCACGATCTGAAGCTCTATCTGGTTGCCGAAATATTTTCGTGCTTGTGGAATAAGGAAACGATTCTGGTCAGCTGTCCGTAAGACGGCGATGCGGTCGCGCGTGTTGTCAAAATCCTCAAACTTGTATTGGCTTGATTTCTTGGTGCTACCATAGTTGGCATATATGTTGTCGACCGTCTCGGCGAGTCGTCTGGTGTAGGAGTTGAAGTCTCCTCTTTCGCCCTTGATTACACGGTAAACCGGGATTTCGGGCACGTTTCCTTTGAACTGCTGGAAACAATATTTAGACGTTTCTTCAACATCCAAGCGTTTTGTTCCCCGCTTGTAGACCGCCCAGCCACTCACTGGGGCCCTCTTCTTTGATTTGAGAAGGTTGAGGAACTCGTCATAATTGCATCTGCCATTGGCAGCGGATCCCGCACAAGCCTGCCATTTGCCTGTGCAGGCTCTGTTTTTGTTATCCCAGCGAGTGCAACTGAATCCAATGCTGCGGTCTTTAGGATCGTTAAACTCGTCGAGGACGTATGCCTGGTAAGCTAAAACACGCTCCATGCATCCGTGTAGCCCTCCTGCCAAAACTCTCACCGCATGGCACAAGAGCGCAAACAAGAAGAAACAGCATTTCATGTTAGCCTGTTGAGCGAGCGAGAGACTAATGTTGGCAGATTCTGAAAAGTTCGCTGGAGTCTATGGCACAAGAAGACTTGTGGCGGCGCGAGTTTGGAAAGGGAGCCAGGTAAGTTATGGTTTACGGACGTCTTACCGTTTTCACTTTGATTTACTCGAAATCATCATTCCTGTAATCCACCTTATAGACTATAGCTTTCACGCGGAGGCTATAGTTTCGCTGTGCACACGCCGCGGCTCGCTTAGATCAGGTCAAGAGCTTGCGGGGAACACCCCGTGACAATCCTTTGTCTCGCGGATGGGACCCTTGCAGATTAAACTGCATTGGCTATAGAGGGAGTGGTGAGATATTAACTCCTTTGTACAGGGGTCTCGCATCCGGCTTGGCAGCCATATGCAAGAAAAAGAGAAAAAGATAATAATTGTGCGGCGTAGGCATATTAATGGCCTGTCATTGTGTTTTGTTCGTGCTCCTTCATCGTAATAGTAGCAGAGGGCGGCAAAAAGAGCACTGGATACTAGATTGACCTGAAAAGTATGTCCCCGGCCTTTTTTTCCCGCCTCGGCTTACCCCTTTCTTCTTGTTCTTTTCTTTTGTTCGCATGATTTTTTCCCCTTTTTCCTGTTTCATCTCCCGATAGAGCGTTAGTTGCAAGGGTCTGACTGATGCCGGTTAAATGTGACAGCCGAATTGGCCACGTTCTTTACCCCGGGCCAGGGTGGCGATCAACTC
>NW_011942152.1:51294-57532 GCF_000187425.2 Metarhizium robertsii ARSEF 23 | reverse complement strand
GCAAACGCCACGATTAGGGGAAATTGCGTGCGAGAATGCCTGCAAGGCAGCAGCATACTGAATGCTAGGTGGTAGCACACAGTGCGATTCAGCGCCACAAAATCTGACACATAGATGGCTGTTGTGTCAAGTGACAGGGCACCTTTCCGTTTTTGTCAAAACTACCCGAAAGGGAGTAATTGGTGTCATCCTAAAGGTCCGGTTGGCCAAATGGCGGCCCCGGCGTGTATCCCAGTCCCTGTTCCTTGACGCTTGGCTGCCCCCACTTTAATTAGACTTTTTCTAAGACATAACCTGAGGTACGTACAATGTTGTGACATACTGTTAGATTGGCGGGAGAGTGCAATTAAAACGGCGCTAAATGTTAGATACACCGGGGTTATTCAGCTTCACGATGGGTTATGTAATAATCGATTCATAATCTTATGAATTTATTGTTGTGTTGTTGTGTGATTGTTCTTGGAGCGGGGTTGGGCTGCAGCCCAACCCTTGATATTTGCTTCAGCCACAGCACCTATTGCAATAGCCAGAGTTTGTCTTCATTAATCGACTAGACCTCGTTAATTATTCACTCCCCAGCGCCAATCCAACACTAAAATACAGAGTCGGCTATAGCAATAGTGGCGTGTGGCGGTGCACCCTGGCAGAGGAGACAAAGTCTCCCCGCCCGACGAGAACACACAGAAGATACAAGCACCAATGAATTCAATCATCAATTTTGACCTCCATAACCGACCTAACCCCGGTAGTGGATCAAGTGGGGCATCGTGAAATCTAACACATACACGATGCCTCATTTGGTTGGAAGGATTGGGGTCCTTTATCTTTACTCCCCAACCACCTGAATTGACCACCCGAGCTTATTCAGGTAGTTGGCCAGCCTTCATATTTTCTAACCACTGAGAATCTAACACATGGCCGCAAAACAAGCAAGTGGATCGGTTATGCGCATTTTTACTAGACCACTTGACATGACTTGTGCATCTACGTCTTGTTCTGAGCCCTGCATCGCGTCGGGTAACGCGTTAGCGTGCGTTATATAGTACCTAGGTTCATGTGCATATTGCGTGTGTATAGAGGTATGTCCTACTGAGCGCTAGCACTCATCCTGCGTGGGGCTGAGCTACCCGGCACTAGAATTTGGGAAGGCCGTTTGCGATGCTTTATCAACCTAATCAACGTAATCAACTCAACGTCGTCATTATGTTGAGTTGGTTGGCCAGTGAGAATATGCTATGTTGAGTTTGGTTGGGTTGGTTGACATCAACCAGGTTGACAACCTCATGATTGACGTTGAGTTGATCGCCACCCTGCTGTCACGTTATGAGACTCATTGTTAAATAAGCTTCTTCGCGAAATTATTATTCTTGTTCTTTTTGTTCGACCTCCTAAACCCAAGAGACTCAAGATATTTAATACTTCCAGAACACTGCTGCCTTCAGGCAGCAGCATGACGATTACTGTTGCCACTTGCCATTCTGGTGGCAAAAAGCACTTGCGTGTTTCAATCAACAGAGGCAGGTTTATCGGACAGTATCAGCCTCTAGCGTCACTAGTTGAAACGGTTGAGCTGTTTTTCACTGCAAGGAAGCCATGACATCCTCCCGTGATATCCATCGCTATCATATATCCACCGGGCGTCTCACTCTAGGATGCTGCTCGGTCTATCTTTCTCCTTAATCCTTGATCCATGTCCGGCCGCTCGATCCGGCCTCATTTGTTCTTTCCCTTCGCTACTACCATAAATATCCCACATTTCAGTTCAAGCTGACTTGGAGGCCATCCTCTGACCTACCACAGAATACAATTAAATTTTGTTGACTGCTACCGCTATTCTGTGAATACTCGGCTAAATTGGGGTATCTGCTCCGAAAACCAGTTCCCGATTCTTGCAATTCAATTCTGAATACAGTGTGAATCAAACCAAAACAAAGTTCTTTCGATGCTCAGAGCCAGGCCTTGCAATACAACCCATCACAGCCACCGGGCCAGCAATCACCGCAGCAGGCTACGAGATCTTCACAGAGTCTAGGCATGTCTGGAAAGCAGAGTCTGCCATCGCCAATAGAACCAGAATGGCAAGGACAATATTCGAATATCCTTCATCTTAAAGCTTACCCGTGGATATCTATGGACACAAGAAACAGCCCAGACAGGCGCAAAAGCAAGTTTGAGACATCTATTAGAGACCAAGTGCAAAGCCAAGGTTTCAAAGGAAAAGAGTTCGCGCACGACCTAGTGAGTAGCATCGGAAATTCAAACCTACGGCGAAGCAGACCTGCACCCTCATTATGCGGCAGCACGGACAGAGGCTCGGCGCTACTGAGAAGTTTCGGTTATGACAATTTGGGCCCAGAAGCTTTCTCTTACTACCAGCTGACAGAAACTAGCAATATTCACAGCTCATGGTTGCAAGTTGACCGGACTCCTGGAACCGACTTGAGCCGGGCTAGAAAAGACGATGAGGAACAAAGATTCAGCCAGGACACCAGTGTCAAAGTGGATGAAGAGGCGGCAAATGGCATTGATCGAAATTTTCATTGCCACCGCCAAGCTGTTGGAGAGGCTTTTGCAGCGCGTCCTGTGGCTTGCCGCAGGATGAAAAGATTTAGGTACAATCAAGCACTTAGAACAAGAGCCCACAAATTAAGATTATAGAGTGTTGTAAAATACTGATTTTAGTCAGGCTTACACACGAACAAACGAGGTTTTTGATGCACGAATTTTTGAAACAACCGCAACCTACTGCAGCTCATAGAGAGCGGCTGTCTCGTGAAATCCCTGGGTTGAGCCCTCGACAGGTCCAAGTCTGGTTTCAAAACAGGTGAGTAAACGGTCTTAGCGGAAAACACACCAAAAATGCGACTAAGCAAGGGAAAAAAGGCGAGCCAAATTACGGAGGCATGGGGTAGATGTCGACAGAATGATTCAAATGAGGGCAGTTCCGGGCGATTTTAACAACGGACAAGCCTTGCATTCACCGTATGTCATGCTATAAGACTTATTGCTAAGTAAGCTTCTTGTCAGATATCAGAATATCACAATGGGGCAAGTCGTTGCTTTTTACAATGCCGCCTCGCGGCATTATAAGTATCAGCAACTGTCGGATAAAGCTGTTCACTTGGGTTATATTGGGGTGGGAAACCTCCGTCCAGGAACGGGGGTTTCTAATATAAGAAGAGGGGAATTTTTCATGTATTTTGAGAGAGATAACAATCAGAAATACACAAGAATTGCAACCGCACAATGCGACAGTTATGAGCCCCGAGCCGCGCTCTGGGTAATATCTACTACACTGCCAGAACTATTTTAGGAACCATAAGGGTTAGGGTTATATACAGCTAAGTCCTATTGCAATAATGCCTCCTATAAAATCAGAAGTCATCCTTACGGGGATCGAGAATTGGGATGACAGGAAAACGTTTAGTACAATCAAGATTCCGGTAGATATCTGGGCTGCAGTCAAGCCAACCAACAGAACCAAGATGCTTATAAATGAGCCAAGTCGTCCGCAAGAATCTGGCTTCAATGAGACAGCCGAAACTGAAGCCCACCTAACGCAACTCATGTGTCAGAAATACGGTGGCTCTATTATTGAGATAAAATATTGTGATGTATTGTTGTCTGTCGTCTTCTTGTTTAAGTTGAAGAATTGAGGTCTTTTTTATCTTTACTCCCCAACCACCTGAATAAATTCAGGTGGTTGGCCAGCCTTCATATTTTGTAGTCACTGAAAATCTAACACAAGCCCCCCCAGTCCAGGCGGCCGCCAGGCCTGGACTGTTGAGTATCATCACAGTTCAAGTAGTTCAAGTCTGTCCTGCAGACTCTCAGTGTCCATTTCTTCGAGAGTATTACTATTCGCACAGATACAAATCTCTATTTGCACAGATATGTATCTCACCTTTGACTCACCCACCCCCCTCCTATCACCATAGCCCAATCCTGTCCGATCAGCCTGCGACAGTCAATTCCAGTGCAACCGAATGAGGAAAAGGTAAACAGCTAAATCGAGGATCGTCAATCTCTCTCTACGCATAAATAGAAGCCGTCATCCCCACCACACAGTCGTGACATCCACTGATGCATGATTTCACCACGCGTGTCAAGATGGACATATGCCGCCTTCTCAACGCATCAAGTCCCTCGCCAGGCCGTGCCACTACGGCCACCGCAGCTGCTACCGCCAATGGGCCAACAGACGATGACTACACTGGGGCTACGATCCCACAACTGCCACCATCGCCACTCTTTGACCAGGGTTCAAAGTCACTACACACCACTACACATCCGGGGATGTGTAATGGATATGGATGATGACTAAGATCGCGGCCGTGGTATGGATGGATATGTATCCATAATGGATGTGAGTCCACATGTGGCAAGGATTTCCACATTACAGGGATGATTACAAGTAAGGTAGTAAGAGTCTGTGTTCCATCTGACTCTTGCTGTATCGCCATTATTCTTTCGATGGCTTTATCAGTATTTGACCTAATAATTCCGCCAATCTTACCCGTACACAGTTGCGTAACGTCTAGTATAAGCTGATGGTTAAAACATCTAGTTGATTGCTACGGCTTGTCAGTGTCGTCACACTGTCCCGCTACCAGAAATAAGTTTAAATAACCTTTTGCACACTGCTGAAATAAGCACTATAACAGGATTGATGAGAAGAGAATATATGAGGAACAGATCCATGAACATATGCGCAGATGATGCAGCTATTTTCTGCCAGTCAGGTGGTTATTCATGCGCACCACCTAAGAGTTGCCGCTTCCGTTGGGGGTGAGCTCAAAGTTGCCTGAGAGAGCAAAAAGTGTTCTCCACCCGTCGTCACAGAAAAACCCAGCTTTCCATACACCAGATCCTAGTTCAGTCTTGCTAAAGTTGACTTCTCCCTTGTTGCCCTCCAAATACTGCCATGCCTTAAAGTTGGATATGAGCGGGAGCGGGGCGTACGCGTCCCAGACCCCGACCCAGGTCCTGACACCGGCATCGCATCCGGTGCTTTTCACATTGTAAGCCAGCGTCACTTGCTCAGGTGTTAGCTGCTTGAACATCAGCTCCTCGCTGCCGCAACCGGCAGTGGCTTGGCCAAGCGCCGGCTGCATGACGCTCAGCAGAAGCAATGCCGTGTTTGACAGTAGCATCGTGGAGAAAATAAGTCGAGAGATCTAGCGTTGAGTTGCCCAACAACCAAGGTCACTGGTCAATAATCTGTCGGAAGAGTTGTAGCGCCTTGACTTTTAAAATGAAAAGAATGTCAGCCTGGGAATTACAATTAGACAGAAGGTGCAGATGTGTTTATACTTATATAGGTAAATAATACCGTTCTGGGCTTGAGTGAAGTAGTTAGTATAGACGTGGAATACGGACGTGGAATTCGCTCCAACCTCAGGCCACTGGCGTGACTTGGTGGATCTTTTAGAGGTAGTTGAGCTTTTGTAAAATTATTTAATGCAAAAAACAGGAGCCACTGACGTATTCTTCTTGGCATCAATGCAGTATGCAGTGTTCTCAAAAGCCCATCCTGATCCTTGCCCGACCTAAGCCTTGCTAGGTGTCGGTTCGCAGGGGGTAATCACTAGCTACTGCAGTAGTCATATGATCATTGTTCTTCTTGTTCTTCTTTCTAGAGCTGGAAGCTATCGATGGGAAAGGAGGTGCTGCAATCTTAGTCACGTGCACCTTTACAGGGGAAGGTGTTGTCAGGGGTAACTAGGCTTGAGCCCGTAAGCGATTTACATCGCAACCCTAGGCCTTCCTCTGCCTTGACTAAGGAACATAGAGCTTAGCCTTCCTCAGCCTTTACCAGCTATTTGGTCAGCCTTTCCTTTACCAATAAGAGGCTGAGGAAGGATGGGATGAGGAAGTGGGGAAATTATAAGGGTCCAGATTGGTCAGACTTTAGCGTAATCTTGACCGGGTTTCAGAGGTGGTTTTGTCCAGCCCGCTACCGTAAGAATGACCAGTAGCCCGCTTACTTAGTGCATCTTACGGCACCAAGTAAGCGGGCTACTGGTCATTATGCGTGTCATGCGCAGTGTATCTGTCGCGATAGGTCGCATATGAAAGTCTGATGAAGCATGAGGCAATCGGAACAACCTGTTTTTCAGCATGGAATCATCCAAACTGTCTGTCTCCAGCCTCTTGATGAACTTCAACTGCATTCCCCAAAGTGGCCACATTCTTTGAGGAGGCTGGAATCAGGCTTGGAAATCGATCGTATAGATCG
>NW_011942152.1:49594-51194 GCF_000187425.2 Metarhizium robertsii ARSEF 23 | reverse complement strand
GTTCCTGATCTCAACGTGATCACAGCCTATAGCACCTACACCGTCGCATCTGCCTCGCCTGGTCCAACCGACACATGGTCGTTCAACAACCAAGGACCAACTCCTGTTCTCACCAGTGCATACAACTCTGCTAACTGTTCATGGTATTATCCTCCACCGGCAGCAAGCACGTCTCAGCCGACGTCTCAGCCGACAGGCACAGCCCCCGCTGGGACTGGTGATGCTACGCAAACGACGGATGCCGAAACAACTTCCACCGGTACCACAATAAGTCCATCTCTCACTGCTTCACCGACGACGACAAACGGCCCGTCCTCAACGACGAATACCGCCGCAACATCGCCGCCAATCGACTCCATCCAGACGGGGTCAACGACAATCATTACACCAAGCTCTACCCCAACGGATACGAACACGGTACCGTCAACATTGGTGACATCCCATACCTCAGCCAATCCTACGACGAGTGTGCCTTCGTCGACATCAGACACCGCGACGAGCGCCGCTGCAACCACCCTGGCAGCAGGACTATCTTACACAAGGATATCCTGCTTTGAAGATCAAAAGCTCTGGGTAAATGAAACATTGGTGGTCGAAATTGCAATTGAATTTTAAAATATTGATGGTCGAAATTGCAATTGAATTTTGTCAGCAGATTTCAGAGGGTAAAATTAAGCCGGAAAATGAAATATGGCAGTCGCCCAGCAATAAGTACGAAGATAAAACCAATGGGGTTGGCTACGAAATCAGTGTTAGGAACGCCAAAAATGGCTCTCCTGCGGGGAGCACAGTGCCGAATCTTCCAAACTTTCTAGACGTATGCAAACTGGAGCTCTATCTTGCCTGGAAAAATTGTAAGTAACTGCACCACACAGCGACTGTCTCTGGGCTGGTATGTTTTAACAATGAGATTTAGGTCTTGGAAACGGCCGTTGGGGCGGCGCGGTCAATTACCAGGGCTTCGACTGGACGATGCAACCTAAACTGCTGGGGGGATAATGTGCTTCCTCGCCGACGAGTACGGACAGCGTTACGGACCTGGCGGGTGGACACAACTGGAGGCTGCAGGACGTTACGTGATCGATACAGCTGTAGTGCGGTTCACGTCGCCGTTTTTTGCGTGCTCAAATATGGGAGAGAAAAAGTTGCGTTAGTTACGATGTTTTAAAGTACACAGGTAGACTATTAACATGTTGTTGCACGTGGCTCATAAAAGATCATGCAGTATTTGCGACACACCATGACCACATGCGCGGTGCGACTGAGGACAGAAGGACATTTGGAAGGGACTGGATGCCACAAAAGCCAAGACGAACAGGCGAGGGATGGAATCATCATTGCTCACGCTTTTCTCAAGAGCTGGTTCGCACGAGGCGTCAGCCTGCACTGCGAACGGCATGTTTGGTTGACAAAGGCCGACTCGCGCGGTACACGATGAGCCCACGATGGGAATGGCCTGGGTATTCCTGCACCTGTAGGTGTCCAGCAGTGACATGAGTCCGACGTGCGCACTGGGAGCGTAGGGGCCACTTCGGGGCTTGAAGGGTGACCATCAGCGAGCGACATCACACGGACTATCCGCGAGCAAAGGCGTCCCCCC
>NW_011942152.1:47916-49494 GCF_000187425.2 Metarhizium robertsii ARSEF 23 | reverse complement strand
CAACCCACTCTCAACATACGACACGTTAATCCCGGCAATACAATACATTTCGCTCCTGGAAGCTCAGAGCGCGAATTTCCATCGCCCGACTGGAGTTTTTATTTCCCCAGATGATGAGTCAACTACAGCCGGCACCAAACAGGTCAACAACATGGACGCAATAGGGACAAGGAAGAGCTGCGGTAAAACTAGATGGAGCCGCATGACGCTGTTTCCGCACCCTCATAAATGAAAAGAGAAAGTTGCAGAAAAGAGTCATTGGTTCAACAGACGAAGTGAAGGAAGCATATTTCGTCACACACAGAGGGTGCAACAGTCCAACGCTAATGCTCTCCATGCCCGTTCCTGACGCCTGCGTACAGGTCAACATCGTATATGAAGTAGCCGTACGGAACCAGGCCAGTCTCCAAACACCATCTATCCGTGTAAATACAACTAATAATGAGTCGTGAGACATAACAAGTCCGCACCTTAGGGCTCAAGCAACAGTTGCTAGGAGCATCAAACACAAAGCAAATACTCCCCGGAATTATGAAACCGCTACAGGACGAGTTCATCCCACCGCATAAGGCGCGCGGGCAGGTGTCAGAATATATCCGTTAAATGTCCCGTGCTCAGCCGCTCCTTCTGCTGGCGATTTGCCTCGTCCTCATCTACCTCTTCCTCCTCTAGCTGTCTACTGAGCCTATTTCCGACATTAGCTACCGGCATGGCGTTATCATGATACAGCCCAGTCCCTCGGTTGAAATTATGTTGCGATGCATGGGCTGCGCTGGTTCGGTGGATGAGGATACGAGAATTGCCGGCATGGTTCGCGTTCGTCAAACGAGGGCTGCTACTGCGGGCTGTGCGGCAAGGGTGTGGGTTATGTACACAAGAGCCGCATATACCGGCGCGCGTATGAGCAGTTGAATAGCGTACCGGACTCCTGCCATCGCATGCTGCGTGCAGTAGCCATATCAAGACAGAGTTGTCTAAATATACCTACACAAACCAGTTACCATTTTCTCCTCATTCTCGAGTCGAGGCTAGGCTTGGCTACAATTAAACTGTCCATCAAGGCCTTCGTTCGTGGTGATTCGCAACTCTCCACTGTAAAGATTATGCAACCTTAACAACCTCATTTGATCAGATAACTGCACTCATCTGCATTATGGCCCAATGTTAACGATAGTTAGGTGTTGGTCACTCAGTAGAAAATAGCAAATACCACGTGTTGCAAGCATTTCAATCACTGAAAACTAGACCGACTGAACACGTCTGACGACCATATACTTCCCACCATGGCTCGAGCCCTCAATTCTGCTGCGCAACAACTGCAGAACTGGAGCGGCACCCACATCCTCACGCCTTCACAACCAAGCCATGCTGCGACTAGTGATTGACGCCTACTTTCAAAACTCCCATTCAGACCATTCGGAAACAAGCTTAATCCGCCGCCACATGTACCTTTCGAGGCTGTTAGCCAACTTCGCATACGGCGTATTTTCGTCGTTGTACTTGCGACAGTTGTCGAATATGAGCTTTGCGTCCCTGATGAAGTCGTCAAGCGTGACGTACTGGTCCGCCTCGAGCTTG
>NW_011942152.1:46035-47816 GCF_000187425.2 Metarhizium robertsii ARSEF 23 | reverse complement strand
TGAGAGGTGAAGAAATTGCATTCTACGGGTTTGATCTACGATTATGAGGCTAGAATTAAATCCTTTGTGGCTCGTTGGTTCGGTCAGGGGGTCCAGTGCCCCATCTAATTGGCACGAGTACATAGGACACTGCGCAAGCAGTGGAACCACCCCTTTGTAGGGGCCAGAGTAAGCAGTTTGTCCTCATTTTCCTCTAGTCACGCTATGTGGAGTGCATGGTCCCAACATCAGTCGAATGGTGCATGTTTTAATCGCGTAACTAGATAACTACGTACTATTAATATAGTAATCAGTCAAATATTTATTCTTCAGTGCCGTAATTCACTTAAATGGCTACGTAATAATCTGATACTGGGAACCTGGACGTTGGCGGGAAAACGCTTTGGTGCAAGCTTCACGTCAGATATAACCATGAATACTTAACTAAATGCATTAACATACAATATTGTGCGTGTAGCGCAGTGGTCATTCTGACACTTCAGAGCAAGCACGACCCCAACCCAGGTCATGTTGTCTGTCGTAAGACCACCTGCAAGGCTCTTAGTCACTCCCGAAGCCTAACACCATGTACTCTTTGCACGTGGTTCTTGAAAGCAGTCAAACTGGGTACGGATTCTCCCAAAGGCGTCAGCGCGGGTGGGGGCAAGTAAAAGGCCCGACCTTGCGCTCGTACCTGAGATGCAAATTCTCTACGTGATCCCACATGTGAGACTTGCGCCCGAATGAGCGTATGCGCCTGCTATACGGGAGTTTCTCTTCGCCGACACAATATATGCACTGCGTTTCGCCCAGTACAAGGGGTACCTCCTCAACTTTGACATTAGGAACTGCAGGCGTGATGTCGGGAAAGCCTGGACGAATGCTGCCTTGGGACAGCGAGTTGGATGTGGATGGGGTGGGCCTACGGACCTCTCTGCGAGACGCTAGAAGAACCATCAGCTCAACGGCTCGGATCTTGCGATCTGTGGTGGCTTTTGTATCTAAATCTTGTCTAAAGTCACTCAGGACAGCTTGTAGTTTTGTTCGCTCCTCTAGTTGATGCTGCACACTTGGCTCGAGCTTGGCTCTTTCATCAAGTTCGGGATCTACTGTCATCTCGCTTAACCGTCTCTGCAACTCCTCGTGATGGAGGCGCCGACGACACTCCTCTTGGTAAACCTTCGTCATGTCATCCCGAAAAGCCTTTTCAGTGCTTCTGAGGTCTTTCCGCAGTTGTTGATACTCTTCCCTGACCGTCTCGGGGGCAGCCTTGATGAATCCGTAGTCTTGCCTCATGCGACGTGCCATTGCCTCAACCTGTTTCGCAAGACGGGCGACTTCGGGATCAGGAGGTAGCTTGGCCAACTCCGCTTTGGGGATCTGCTTTGGTACTTCAGGATTGCATTTGATGCTCACATGTGTGAAGGCTCGAGTCGGACCGTCGGCAGATGGGTCTCTTTCAAGGAATGCGTCGTGCGTATTAAATCCTTCCCGACTGTTTTGGTATGCATTTTGCGGGCACCCAGTGACCTGTGCATTTGCGTGGCCGTGCCGAAAGCAATACGACGTCCATTTCTCCTCTGACCCCAGGTCGGTACCTATTCTATCGAGGTAGAAAGCGTATGTCGAATACTTCATCGGCTCCGTTTTAGACTTGGCCCATCCGCTAGCGGTGCGGATTGACCGTCGAAACACAGGCGTTTTCAGCATACTGGATTTCCAGTAGACCCTGGTTGCACTTCTGCGCGTGTGAGATGAGAAGAGGCGAGAAGGTTTATTGAACCCTTCTACTCCAATAGCAT
>NW_011942152.1:44558-45935 GCF_000187425.2 Metarhizium robertsii ARSEF 23 | reverse complement strand
TCTTCGTCCGGACGGAAGACTGATATTCAGAACCGCCGCAAGTACGACGACGATAGCCCGGGTCCGTAGCCGGCCAGCCGCTTCCGAGTTCGTTTCCTCAATCACAACGAGCGGCATGTCGTTCTGGCAAAAGCAGGCCGTGGGTTGGTGAAACGATCATACTCGGCCACCACACACGCCGCTCCTGTTGTGCAACGTGAGACGTAACTTTATGGGGTGGCGGTGACAACGGCTTCTGTGACTGTATGAGGACTCTACTCACATTAATATTGGCAACTAACTAGGGGGATACTACGAGTATCTACAAACTAAAGAAGACGGTGAAAACGGTAGTTTGTCTCGCGGCCCGTGACCATCGCACCATGGCGAAGCAGTACCAACCTCTGGCTCGTTTGCCAATGCGCCAATGATCGCAGAATGCGGCAGCCTTTCAATTCCTTACTACTTTTTTTTTTCATGAGCTCAACGTTATGAACGCGGAACAAGTAGGAAGTTGAGGCACAAGGCTTACCCGCTGCTGATAGAAACACAAAGTCGGTGAGGGAGATCTTCATGTGTGTGCAACGACGGTGTGACCTAGTGCGAGACATAGCATAACCTCCAATTGCAAGCGACACGACCCCTCAAGCGTACTTCTGCATGAAAACCACGTAATAAGGCTTTATAGTGAGGCTGCCAGTTATTGCTTCGTTTGCCGAGAATAGCACGCCAACGCACACCAGAGACAAGAAAACATTGTGCCCTTCACAGCCGGCGGCAATGCGCGATAAAGTTGCTGCCTCCGAATTCTCTCACCGAGAAGCCATTTCAGCCTTTTTTTTTTCTGTGCTAAATACCAAGCTCAACGATGCCTCCGTCTCCCACCGCCTCGCAAGCGCCTGCAGATCACGGTGAGGGTGGCGGCCCTCCGTCCAAGGGTCTCAGTCCGTAGGACATTATCGGTATAGCCGTCGGGGTTCCGTCGGGCGTCCTCGCCATGATTGGGGTCATTATTGCATTTCTTGCTTGGAGATATCCTGACAAGTTCAAAAAGACAAAGGACAGCCTGATACCTCACCGTCAAGCCACCCATGACAACGGGAGCACGCTGAAAAGCTCAAAAAGACAAAGGACGGCCTGATACCTCACCGTCCAGCCACCCATGACAACGGGAGCACCAACAATCGAGAGAACAAGAGCCCCTGGTTATGAGAGATTCTTACGGGGGCATACATTCAAATAACAGAGCGCCAGTTACGTATGGAAGAGTTGCCGCAATGTACTTCGGCGAGACATCGGACGGGCGTCGAAGAAATGAGGCGGCTTCGAATTGCTTAGGTGCTTTTGGTCGTGAAAGCTGAACGGACGCTGCACGTGAGAGGTGAAGAAATTGCATTC
>NW_011942152.1:43023-44458 GCF_000187425.2 Metarhizium robertsii ARSEF 23 | reverse complement strand
CATCGGTGTCCAACACAGAGTCGTCAGAATCTGAATCGAGTTCTTGCTCTGACTCCTCCTGCTTTGTGCCCAGCACCCGAGGCTGCGTTATGTTCCTCGACGGACTGCGTGATGCCTTGCGATATTGGAAGACTGCGCTTCACAGCCATCCCAGTAGCTGCCTCATGAACCAAATCTTCAAACAACAGATCTTGTCCTCCCCTATACTTGGTGCCATCCACAAGCTCGGCTGGCCTACAAGCAGTATACGATTGGAAGAGCATTATGGTGGCAAGGTCAAGACGGTCGTCTTCGGTGGGGAAGACGCTCCTGTCACGGCACCAGTGTTTGTGTCAGCCCCAGCAGGAGATCATCGACTCCCATAACAGGCTTGAATCCGGGCTGGTCATCTAAATTGAATTGGCTTTTCAATCGGCCGTGGATATGCTGTCGATTGTTAGTATGCAATGCACACTTGCATCAGCCAACACAGGGACCACTTTTCGAATTTCTTCGCAGTCATTCGCATTAACGACCCTGCCCTGGTTCGACCGTCGGTACAGCCTCTTGAAGTCACGCCAATATTGGTTCACGGTCTTCAACTTCGCCCGCTTGCGTCTGGGCTGAATGTAGGTCTCGCAAATGAAAAATAGAAATGTCATTATGAGACCCTTGTTGCAGTATTGCCCCTTGATAGCTTTGCGCCAATTGCCATGTTTCTTTTCCCGGCAAAATCTAGCTACCGGTTAGACAACTCCTCTTATTGAATTGCGGTTTGCTGTGGACTGCACCTCATAAATTTCTTTCTGATATAGTAAATGTTGGCCGTAGTAGTGTCTGCATCTATTGGGGCCAGAAATGTTTCCTCATTCAGCTGTCTCTGCATGCGGTGGTAGCCAAGGGCACTTATTGTATGTTTCTGCCTTTCTTTCCGAGCTAGAGTAGCTCGATGGCGTCGCCTAGCCGCGACTTCGAGGGTTCGCAAAACAGTATCGTGCATTTGTTTGCCAGTCATGTTTATTTTATCTCCAAAGATAAAGTGTTCCAAAGGGACAAAGTGCAAGTTCCTCACCTCTGTTTACAAATGAAGATGAGTAGGATGGATCGAGAACGAGGCGGGCATAATCTTCCCATTTATGGCCGGCGGCTGGGAACCTGTTTACGAGAGACACGGTGACATAAATAGGCCATTGGGTTAGTGTGAGCACAGCGACTTGACCGACTGTGTAGCAAGGGGGCGGTGGTGCAGCGTCTTAACAATGGCCCACTGCACCTGGGTCCAAAGGAGCGATGCGATGAATGCCGATCCGCTGACCAAAGAGAACAATTTTACTTCGTCTCAGTTTGGTAATTTTCGAATTTTTTAGAGATTAGTACTTAGTTATGTATAAGTATGTATCAATGTAGACTAGTTAGCGGATTGTTTAAGAGAGGTCAGCGACCAGAGCGTGTGTAC
>NW_011942152.1:16337-42923 GCF_000187425.2 Metarhizium robertsii ARSEF 23 | reverse complement strand
TAACGCATGCGCCATTGCTGCTAGTTGTCCAGAATACGGATTCTGTTCGGTCCTGAGGCCTATAGTAAAAGAGAACTACTCACTTGTTGCGTCACCGTCAATAAATGGCGTGCCTCGGACAGCTCCACCGACCCCTACTACACCGTTGCGTGCAGAGCTGCTTACGGCTATACGAATGTCCCATTCCACGTGTTGTTTAGGTGCATTTTCATAGTTGAAAGCTTGAACTCGTTTCTCCCACGGCTTTAGTGTGAATGGTTGTATAGATTCTAGTTCGTGTAACGGGACGTCTTTGAGCCTGCATGCTACTTGGTGAAACGGCGATCGAGCAGTCCGGTAAGACTTCCGCACCCGCGATACTATTCTGTGCAAAGGGTTCGTTTTAGGGAGAGTATGGATATCAACCCAGAACTTAATTGCGCGTTTCCAGAAGCGCTCTCGCGCCGTTGATACGGATGCCTCAACTTCTGCGATGCTCGTTGCTACTGTAAGAAAGGTCCCGACAATCGCCTGCGCCCCTACTCTTTGAACCCGGTTAATCGGAGCCATGTTTCTGTACCTGTACTCGTGCATCCATATATTCGAGGCATAGTCAACTACTGGGGCTACTGTGGCGGAAAACAACTGTCTGGCCGTTACGGTGGACAGGCCTTTGAGCCTCGTTAGTTCTAATGCTGCTTCCAATCCTTTCGAAGCTGCTCTGGCAATGTGTTTTGTGCAAATATTCCTTCCTCTACTCTGTTCTCTTTCAAGCAAAATTCGAGACCCACACAATGTTATTAATAATGTATCTGCACGGCCTACCCCCGGAATTAAGTTTTGCCGTTAGCCAAACATGGCGTATTAAGTGCGACGCACTCTCGGCGTCGTGGTGTGGCATCCCTGACCTTGCCACCCCCCTCCAATAATGGCGCCTAAGCTGTCAAGGATCGAGCGAAAGGAGCTGGAAAATACCATTATCAGTAAGTATCAGGGCAAGCATAAGATGACAGATAAGGAAATAGCCAAAGTATTTCCACAATGCACGACAAGAACTGTCCGCAACGCCCGATCAAACATCATGCGATATGGCACGATTGACCGCCCCCCGAAACCATTTGGTCGACCACCAGAAGTCACAGAAAACATGTGGATGGCCATTTGGTACGAGTTACGACGACGTCCTAGTTTGAGTCAACGAGCCCAAGCGAACTTTCTTTATAAGTTATATGGCATTCGTGTGTCAAGATCCACGATCGGTCGAGGCGTAAAGTGGACAAAGAAGAAGATGATTACTATTGCCAAAGAACGTAACCGAGATCTACGAGACGATTTTATACATAGACGATCCCTTTTTAAGCTTAGGCAGCTGGTTTGCGTTGATGAATCCGGCGATGACCGTGAAGTAGCGATACCTAAGAAGGGATACGCTCCAAAAGGCGTGCCTCCCATTCAGAGAAAGCCATTTCATCGAGGACAAAGAGTTTCCTTCCTCCCTGCGTATACTATAGATGGGGTAATCTATTCTGAGGTGTATGAAGGCACTACGGATCTGGAGGTGTTCGAGTCTTTTCTCGTAAATCTTTTGCCACACTGTGGCAGGTACCCAGAACCACGATCGGTTGTAATCATGGACAACGCAGCATTTCACAATATCTCCCAAACGGTCAAAGACTTATTTGCCGAAGCCGGCGTGTTAATCGTGAAACAGTCGCCATACTCTCCAGACTTAAATGCGATTGAGTACTTCTTTGGTTCGCTTAAGAACCACATAGAAAGCCGGGCTCTAGAGGACGAAGACCATATCCGCGGGGACTTGAAAAACTATTTACGGATAGAGATTAATACTATGGGACGAGGTGAAACTGGCAGGAAATGGGCAAGGGGACATTTTAGAAAGGCACAGTTCTATAATGAAGAAGACCTAGAATAAAAACAAAAAGGAAACGCAACAAGAAAGGGAAGAAAGAACGCGTTCTATATGTTCCACAACACCATTGTGCTCCGTCGTCCGTCATTACTTGTCCCCGTTGCATGCAAATCCCAATCGAGTAAAGTAATACGCCACCAAGCAGCCCCCAATATAAAGAAGCACTAACTGCCACCAAAGCATAACGCCCCTGACTGGCCGACCCCACGTTCTTGGCATGCTCTTCTTTCCGTAGTTTGTAAAACGCTTTAATATCGCAAACGTAATGCCACGCAACACCCTCTGGCACGTCGTTCTCTAGGTAATATTGAAATACCCTTTGCTTGTTACTCGCAATCATTTCAAGGTCGTATTTACGCTCCAGATTTAAATTCTGGATGCGTTTATAAGACTCTTTTTCGTCATCACTTGCTTGACATATCTGCCACACATCATATGCCTTAAGCAGGCCTCGCCTTGGCTCTCCAAGAGCTATAAGCGGTGACGTAGGGAAGATTACCTCAGGAGTTGATGGACGACCGCCAAATGGACACTGATCCGGATGGCAAATGCTGGTAGATATGCTATCCGAGTCCGGTCGTTTCCGCTTGCGTCGTCGATCATTTTGGCGCTGCTTCTCTTCCCTGTCTTCCTGCTGTCGTTCGTCGGCTAGCACTAAACGACGAAAGGTTTCTGGAACATCATGGTGTCCATTTAAAGTCCTCCCTGCATGTAGGTGATCGGCCAGGACATCTATATGATGAGAAAAGAGCCGAATATGTCTGCCTTCATACTGCCAGCAGTGGTCGCCATTTTTACATGGTGGACCAGGGCATCTCATGAGATTGTATGCCTTCGAGACAGCCACCGATCGGGTCATGGTAGTTCCGTCTCCAAACCTGGCTTGTATATTATGTAGCTGGGCGGCTGAAGCAGATGCGCTGGGTTTCTTATCAGTGCCAACAACTGTATACTCGAATGTAATGGAGATGGTGATAACATTGTGCTTCTTGCGTGAGACCGGCAGCGTGTTCCATGCCCTGCGTTGTTTGTCAACGGCTCGCCAATCAATATTCAGCTCGTCAAAGCTTAAATCGACAGGTGGGGTCCCATGATGGGTGGTGGTCAGCCTAATTTCTGTGCTGCTTGCCTCACAGGACTTCTTCATCTTCTTGACGGCTTTGTCTAACTTGGCTTCCAAGACATCTTGCCAGAAGATCCGCACCGGCGTAACTACGCCTAACTCAGAGCAGCCCCCCCGCCTCCTACGATTAATGGATAGTTTCCATTGGATATTATATGGTATCGTTAGGTCGTCTTCGTCCGATGTTTCTGAAACTCGCTCGGCGTATGGCAGAGACGCAGGCTGTTTCCCTGCAGGTCTCAGACGGCTCCTTGGCGCTGGGGTCGCAGGCTGAGATTCCTCACTGTGTGAACTCGGACTATGGGGACTCTGAGAGTCAGTTTCATCATCATTTGGCCAGTTTTCACTCTTGCTTATGGTTTTTTATGCCTTTTGCAGGACACTCTCTGTTGCTTAGTCGAGTTTAACCGGTACAAAGGCGCACAGCACGACCTCGAGCTCGCCCTCGTCCAGACACGGTCACGTGAGTGAGTACCTATCATGAGTACAGTTGCATACCCAATCTTGCTTCCACAATGTTGCCCATGAAGCTATTCACAATTTGAAGCTCAAAAAATAAATGGGGGAAGTAGTATGGCACTCTAGATCTTATCTAGGGGCTATTGCGGATCCCAATCAAAATCAGGGGCAATATCAGCCTGATTGGAATGGAAAAGCGCCTTGGACATGCGACCTGAATCACGTTATATTAGCCTTGTTTGTAGCCCGCTGACAAAGCAAAGTACCGAGGAAGAGAAGCCGCACTGTCATGGTGAGCTGCGGGTCCAACGGACTCTCTATATACTTCTAGCTACTAAACCGTACCCCTAGGACAGCGGTATTTCGAAGCGGCGCTTTGTGGGTCCTTATAAATTGAGGTCGATTTCGGATGATATCAAACGAAGAAGTACTGCTAAGTATCTTGAAGTATCTCCACATCCATATTTTGAAGAAAGAGAGAGGCGCACCGGAAGCAATATCTGCACAGAAGAATAAATTGTGTGTGTGTGTGTGTGTGTATTATATCACTAGACTGTGTCATTGAAACAACAGGGGAACTGGCAGCAAGTCAGAAATGACCATGAGAAGACAACTGGGTGTCAGGGGAAGCGAGGAGACAACGATCAAACGGAACGTGACCCATAAGAAAATACACTAAATGTGGTCAGAGTGATCCATCAGGAAATAAAGTGGGTGATAACGACCGAGCTGAACGCGACCCATTGCAAAATAAATGGCTTGTGACCAAAATAAATCAGCCCAATTACAAAATAAGCGGCAAATGGGCGGTGATTGGCCAAGGTGAACCGGGCATAACAATAAGCCAGACCCATGAGAAAATGGGTGATGAGTGACCAAATTGAACGAAGCTCATTGGAAAATAATTGGTGGGTGACCAAATCGGACCCGTCAGAAATATTCGAGAGGATGACGAACAGACTGAACTGGACTTGTTAGGAAATGAATGACGAGCGTAACCAAAAATGGAAACCGCCCCATTAAATAATGTCGGTGTCATCAGTCTAGATCAGAAAGATAACGGGAAAAGCGGGGACACTCGGTGGAATTGCGGGGCTACGCGGCATGTGTCTCCGATCGACCGGCGTCTCTGAGGTTGTCAGGCGGGGAACTGTACTTGTGAAGCATGACAGAGCTCGGAGCGGACGAACCGCTTTGGGTAACCCTCGCCGCCACCAGAATGGATGAGCATTTTGTCTCCACTTCTGTTGAAGCCTCACTTGTCAGATCAATTCCTCCGTGGAAGGCCAAAGTCGCCTGCCAGGAAGAGTGGCATCTAGGGCTGTTGGTTACATAGCATGAGTACATTCCTGAAGATATTATAACACATGCGACGCCCGCGAAATGAGAGAAGTTTGTTTGGTATTGACAACTAAACCAAATGTTTGTGCGACTAAAGGGTAGCTCACTCTGTTTTGTAACGACTGGGGTTCCCAAGGGATAAACCCGGCGCGCCGTAGGAGTGGACAAGCAAAAACACTGGAATTGTCTGAAAAAAAACTGGGACATTAGCAGTGGACAGACAAAAAGACTGGGATGTGAGCAGTGGACAGGCAAAATAAACTGGAATTGTCTACAAAATAGATTGGGACGTGAGCAGTGGACACACAAAAAAAAACTGGAATCGTCGACAAAAAAGACTGGGGTTTTATGTTGGTTAAGACACTAAGGCAGTCAATCTGAGCGGTTGGGTGTTACGTTGATGATAGGTCGTGGACCGTATGTAACCAGTGATCGATCAGTGCCTTCACTCGGAATGTGAACTTAGGGCTATGCTGATGATTGTGTTGGGAGCTAAGGACTAGTAGCTATCTAGAAAGGAGAAAATTTGGGGCGCCTAAATACTAATACTGGAATTAACGAGCTGGGATCGTAACATTCGTACTTACAGACCAATGTGAGTGGTGTACTTCGGACGCTAAAATCCGAGTTATTATACATCTGTCTCATCCCAGCGTTTCCAGCTCCTCAATTTGTGAAGGCCGCTATGCTTAGACGAAGCGTCGGTCATACTCTTCAAAAATAGTGTCAAGTCGCGGATCTGCGTCCTGCCCTTCGGCCCAAACGTCTCCCCGGTAGGGTCTCCCAGGAAGAGGGTCTTCCACAGATCGCAGGATTTCGGAGACCCTATCCGTAAAACGCTCGCTCCACTCTCTTTCTTCACGCCATCATCCCAGTGAAGCTCAAAGCGGCCCAACGCTTCGCCAAGCGGCATGGCACATTGGCCTTGTAGATCATTCATGCAACCACTGCCTAGAATAACGAGGGTATACATCCGTTCCCGTGCAGGATGATGACGAACATCTTGGAACGCACTGTATTGTCACGTTATGAGACTCATTGTTAACTAAGCTTATTTCTTGAATATAAATTATTGTTGTTTTTTCTATCCTTCAGAAGGGTTCATGTCTTTTATCTTTAGTTTAGAAGACTTCCCACCCACCTGATGAAATCAGGGTGGCTGGCCAGCCTCTCAACTACTGATATCGATGATTTTATGACATCTAGCAATTACGTCAAGTCTGCTTGTTCAACTAACAGAGGCAGCCTTATCCGACATGTATAGCTTACTGAACATTCCCTCGCAATTCGGCTTGATCTAGTAGGATATAGATGTGAAGAAAGACCTTTCCATCTCACGCTTGGTCGAGCTTTTGGTACAGTAGTATAGAGAGCTGCTGTGAAAGCCCGCTTGTGTGACCTGAGCCAACTTTGCAGGGTCTTTTTTTCAAGCCACCAGAAGCAGGAATCAGTCGTAAGTCTAGAAGGGACTTTTCGTTCCATTCAGTCTTCCCTGCTACGATACGCGTAACGTCCCCCCAAAGATGTCTTTCGAGGGCCTCCATGGTCTTTTCAACAGTCAACAGGCTGACAATATTGAAAGAGCAGACCGGTTCAAGCTGATCCGGATCGAAGTGGAAGCGAAACGACACAGTGATATCTCTGGGCAAGCGCAAAGACTTTGAGAAGGCCCCATGGCTTATGCAAGTCGCAAGCTGCTGTTTGTTAATTCGCGTAGATCTCCAAGCCGCCCGAGGTGGCTCGTCAATTAGCCGCAGGTATATCTTTGTGACAACACCGGCACATGCGGCTGCTCCGCCTCTCATGGCGTAAAGAAGCTCCGAATGGTTCTTCTTGTCAATCTCCAGAATTGTTCCATCCCAGAGAGCAATCCTTCCACCAACAACAGCTTGGCACCCGAGACCAAAGCGCCGAGCCAGTAGTAGGTCCCAGCCAGCAGTGAGGAAGTGGCCTCCTGCGCCGACGCCGAAGCAATCGCCATGGGGCACTGCTTTGTGATTCTTAGCGAGAATGTCAATCGTCGCCCCAAGGAGGCACCCTGGCTCCAGAGACAGCATGGCGCCGTTGATTTGGCGTTCATTCATGGCAGACAAATTCAGCATAACCCCAGTGCAAGACGCCTTGTTGAAGTAGCCATGGCGCCGCCGCTCTTCACCGACAGAGGAACTCTATCATATAAGTGTAATTTTTTGAAAGCCTTAAGAGCTTGAGAGACTTCTTGCTCGTTTCGCGGCGACACAACCAGAGTTGGGACAGATGCCCTGCGATCATGCAGTAGAGCGTCTGCTGGTAAAGGCTGCTCCCGGGTATCGAGAACTCGAATGGTCTGCCGTCTCAACAACTCGGAGAATCGGCGTAGGTCACCACGGACACCATTGCTGTTGGTGGTCTCGTACCAATGAAAAGGTGCATCACTGGGACTTGTCAAGATGTTGATACAAATCTCGGTCAGCTGCACAGGGCCCCCCTGATAGCGCGTGACGACCGGAGCGATCTTGCCCAGGCATTTTTGTCAACTGATGGTGGAATCAAGAGATCATGAATTAAAGAAAATAGGCTCTACTTAGATACTGTATCCGCGGAACTTGGGACTTTATATCATTCAACTTGTGGATGAAGCGGGCTGATAGCATCGCAAGGTCTGAAGTTCCGCTACTCCCTGAGGTCGTCTGGGTGGTCGCTAGGTCGGAGGCTTGTTTACAAGCCAATAGTCCACAAATAATGGAAGGATATCCCAACAATTCATAACGAGCACTCATTTCCTTTTGTGACTTACGCCTGCAACCATCGGTTCAAAATCAAACCGAATTGTAACGCTCTGAAGAGCTGAAGAGGGGTGCACCGTCCGCGATAGGTCTTCCTCCCCACTTGTCCCTTGTGCTGCTCCCCATGTCCAACAAGTTTCGGTTGCCACTGGTTGCCACTTGGAACTTTTGTGCCTGCAGAACTCGCCGTTCATTCTCGTTGTTAGCAGGACTCGATGAGAGTATCCAGGATATCAAATCCAGGTTATTTCAAGCATTCCAGGCTCGATGCAACAAGCTCGGTCCCGTTCCAGAGCATAAATTGCTGTAAAGATACAGCATTGTACTGTACAGTACTATTGTAACGGCAGCAAAAAATTCCTTGATCTTGTATACTCCTTCACATCTGCAGATAACCGCTATTTGTCCGCTGGCAATGATGTAGTGCAGGCGGACCTGCGGGAGGTGTTGAATATCGCTAATGGAGATCCTCCTGACGCATGTCCGCCCCCTTGCCGCAACTCACAAAAGCCACGGCCAACAGGCCCTGCATGGACCCTGGCGCGATTTTTGATTTCGTAATTTGCCCCCCCAGAGATATAAACTTGTAACAAACACAACGTCCGTCACCTTGTCCAACTTCATTTCTCCCCAAAACTACCTCCTACATCCTACACAGCACGATCGGCAAAAACGACTGAAACTGAATAAATCTATTAATACACATCTAATCAATTGAGCTGCCCGAAATGCCGTCCGCAACCCCACCCCCGGCTCATGTTTACACTGCGGCAGAGGCGGCTCACAAAGGTGCCTTCCCTGCAGACGAACACTATCCCCAGCTGCCTTCCATAGAGGACCTCAAGAAAGAAGGCATACCAACTGGTTCGAAAACCTGCCGGGATTTATCTACAGAAAGATAACGCCACCTACCAGTACCACTACGCCCTCACCAAATCAAATATATGAAAGCATCACGTACGCGCTTCTCCCCGCCTGGCTGTCAAGTCAATTGCAGCACGTTTTATTAGAATTTCCAAGAACGACAACAAAAAAGGGATTCCTGGCCTTGAATTATTAACGTCATTTTCGAGTTAATTTTCATTTTGGTTTCTCCGTGCCGTGCATCTGTCATGGCCGTGCTTCAGCCTCATTTCACTCTACTCTGTTGGAGGTATCGCGACTAGGACAGTTACAGCTTCTTTGCCGCATTGACAGGCATAACAAAGCCGCGCATCTTTCACTCCCGCATGCTCTTGTTGAGATACATTGTTATATATTTATTTTATGTATCATAAATAGATAAAAAGAAATATTAATACTTGGTCGACGTCGTATCTGACTCGAAATTCCTAAACTGCAGCATGCCAAAATCGTCATGTCCGATGGAAGACTGGTGGTTACATGGAAATGTTGAGGAGGCGGAAGGAAGGCCGCAGGGTTCATTGGCTTTTTTCCTCTGTGAGTGCCTCCTAGCATCCGCTTGCCAAGCAACAAGCGAAACCACCTTTTTGCAACAAGGAGGACAGGCTTTCCTAGGTTGTCACGACATTGTTACGGTATTGCAAATACACCCTCATCGATCCTCGCGAACGAAAATTTAAAAAAAAGAGCGGACCAGCTAGGTGCAATGGTTCGGCCCAATCCTGCTCGTCACATTATCCTGGCCACATGGGGACGAGTTGGGTGGTGTCTGCATATTCCCCAGTTTATTTTAAGGTAACTAGTTACCTTTGCGGTGGCGGACATGAATTTTAGCCCCTCGCTGACTCACTTCCTGTCAAGCGTCAGGCCATTGACAGCACGTCCGCGCCCCGCAACAACCCGTTTTGTTTTCACAGAGCAGGAGATTCGAGGTCCCATTCCCATGCCGCGGCCTTCCGACTCAGAGTTAAGAGGGGGTACCATATGAAGACATCCCTTTTTTTTTTCCGGAGAACAGGAGGATTGAATTGAATTTGGTATCGCCTATCGGCGGAGAACAGGAGGATCAATAGCTTCAGATCTGTACAGGGTATCCTACTCCTGCCTCAAACACTTTCAGTTTCAACCATATATTACTTCTGAGGCCAAGCGCAGTACAGTGAATCCTCGGCAAACGTCACATATAGATTATTTCTGTTTTTACATACAATTCGCTTGAGATAACGCTGACCAACAATTACGGAACAAGTACAGCCAAGCCCGTTGATCCAAAGTGCATGAAGCGCCCAATGTCAACGGAATTTGCAGAGCATCACGTCGCGCAACGACGAACTTATTGCATAGCGTTGCTTCCTCCACCAGTTGTGCCATACCCAGCATCCCTTTCGTTATCCGCTTCGACAATGCTCTCGCATTTCCTTAACTTTGCCCATCTCGAGAGGTGGATCGCGACGGCCACAGTGAAGAGTGCAGTCGCACTGGCAATAGGAGGAACTCACTGCTGAGGATGGCTGTGTGCCGTCACGTGGTAGACGCCAACTGAAGTTGCCAGGAAGCTCAAGAAGAGGCATATTGTAAAATCCTGTGTTACGATCAGTTGGGAAGAACTGCCACGTGATAAGTAAAATGCTTACTTTGTATGCAAAGGCGAAAAATAAACCGTAGCCCAGCATCCGCCACAAGAAGATGGACCCGACAATGTGCGCTCCTTCAGACCGTGGGCTGATGCGAAACCCGTTCCAGTACATGGCAAAAGAAGTCCAAGACAACGGCCCAGAGACCAGGGCGGAATGGGCAAGCAGGGCATGATGGTGATATCGGAAGTAGAGTGATGACATATTCGCAAAATTCAGGACCAAGATGATTTGTGCCCAGGCAAAGTAGGAGTACGCGACCAATGTGACCGACCCTAGGTGCAGAAGGTTGAATGCAATAAAGTGGCTGCTTGTGCTGACAATTGCATCTCTGAAGGCAAGTTTCCGTGGTATTAGAGCGATTCCTATGCACAGAAGCTGCCGGACGAAGAGGTTGAGCCTGTGTGGAAATCGTTAACTCGAGAAGTCAACAGCCGCAATCTAGAGCGCAGTAAACTAACCAATATAGAGTTCCTACAATGCTGTCCATAGTGAAGACCGTCGGGTGCAGGTAGTTCTGAACCCAGACCCCATTAGAAACCAAGGCGGTGTGGGGAAGTGATGGAGCTAGCAGGGTAATTATTCCATGGACCACCACCACGACGAGCGATTTCGTTCTCGATGGCACACCGACAAGTCCACAAGGGTTCGTTTATTTGTGGGGCATGGATAGGCTTTTTTTCAACCAACAACATCGGTGCCGTATGGACATGCTTGGGCACGCCACATCTTTGTATGTAGACAGACCTGCCCCGGATGACTGCATAGAACCTCGTATGCGGTCGAGAGTCTGTGGTCTATGCCTAAACCTTCCAAAACAATGCGACATGCGTTTGGCTAAGGAGTCGAGTGTACCAAGCTGGCCGGAGATGGCCGTTCTAAAATAGGTATTACTTTCAAGAACTGGGCAATTTTGAGACGCTACCAGACTTTTGCAAAAGCTACACAAAAGGGCTAGTTTAAAAAATGAAATCTACTTGCATCATTTCAATCCAATCTCTGTAATTTCATCTGCGCTAGTTCGGGAAATCACCATCTGCTTTGCAGGCTGGCGAAATCCGTCTGGCCTTCAACATGTCATATTCGAGACCGTCGGTACGCTATTTCCTCAGTACGCTGTAATAACCCGAGACACAAAGAAATGACGGCAAGCCTTTTGTGATATCATCGAGTCATGAGGACTGTTCGATAGTTAGAAGGCTTCTAATCCGCGTAGGCCAACAAACCAACCAGATGAAATAATGATAATCAGCAAGACGATAATAATTCCAGATACTACACATATGCGCCACTTCATGTCTTTCCACCACATCTGCTTGCGCACTCGATTGGCCCCCCTGCGAAACTGTCCGGTGCTATGCTTTAAAGCCTCACCTTTGTCCACCATGACGTCCAACATTCCACTTCGCTTTTCCACAGCGGGAATCAGTTCTTCAAGCGTCTTACGGCAATTATCAATTTCCTGGTCACCGCTGCAAATTAGCACTGAGGAACTTTGGCGGCTCTGACGCGCATGTAACGGAGAAACGACGCCCACAAGGGAAACTCTATTCCTAGCAGCAGGTAAGACAGCATCGGGATTAGGAGGACAATCATTCCTAAAGCACTTCATTATGCAGGAAGCACAACCGGAACTTACTTTGGCTGTCTCGTTAATGGCGCTTTGCTGTGTCATTATGGTGACTATTAACCGTCAATTTAGGATGAGCCTAATGGCAATTTGTATTGACAGGAAAGCTTGTATTGACAGAGAGGGAAGCGAAGAAGGCAGGGAGCTCCTTATTTCTAGAAGCTGGGAAAGGAGAATGGAAACGTTCTGCTTTCGATATACATATACAGTACCAACGAGCTGAACTCCACGAACAATACTGTACGTCTCATTGATCTATACTTTTTGTCATCAGACATGTGTCTCAGGGACGAGACATATTACGGGACGGCGCAACCCACCGGCTCACACATAAAGTACTATACGCCGTGCCAAGCACCCACTATACGGATGACCGAAAGAAGGCGGAATGGCGACAAATAGTTTGCAAAAGACAAAATTTGTGTGGGAAAGAGCGTTCAGGTCCCGTGGCCACTTGCTTCCCCAAGAACTACTTGACCATCAAATTGACTGAACCAGTCTTTTTAGCTAGGCTATCCCACAACACCCACCACAGAGGCTTGTTTACGTAACTTGTGAGACTGCCACCTTGTAATGAAAATAACCAAGTACATGGCATACAAGACCGCGGAAATCACAACGGGGGGCACCCATTGGTGAAACTCGGCATCATGTCTTGCGTGATATAGCCCAACCGATGTTGTCAGCGTGCTCAAAGAAAGACACATTACGTCGTCCTTGACACTAGTTAGCGGGAAATATTTAATCAACACAGAATGGCGCCTACCTTATATTTGAGAGCAAAAAAAATGCCGTAGCAGAGAATCCACCACAGGAAAATTGATCCGGCCGAATAAACTGTGTTAGTAACCCGCTGGATTAGGCCAGCACCGTTCCAAAGCATGGCAAAGAATGCCCACGCGAGAGGCGCAGAGGCCATGGAAGAGCGAATGAGCCAGGGGCAATCAGCGAGGCGAAAGTATAGCGAGGACATGTTTGCAAAATTGAGGACCAATGCAGCTTCAGCCCATGCGAGTTGCGAGGATACGTAGAGAATCGCCGACACTAAATGAAGTACATTCGACATTACGAAGTGAGCGGTTACATTGGCAATGGAATTCATGTAACCCGGAACCAAGGATAGCACGGCGTATACTAAGCAAAATAGCTGGAAGAGAAAAAGGGCAATCCTATCAGATTTCAGGTTCAGCAGTTAGAACGGAACAAGGAGCAACAGTCCTTTGGGAGAAACTAACCAGAAGAAAGATGCAACAATACCGTCCATAGTAAGCGCATGTGGGTGAAGGTAATTCTGATCCCATACTGGCGTGCGGGTCGTGTTGTCGGATCGGAGTATGGCACAATAGATTGAAACCGACAGAGACAAGACCCATGTTACCAACATAACGACAATAGTGGGGAAAGTTCCATGGTCATGTTCTGTGCGGAATAGCCACATGATACTTAGGCTTGGCCTAGTAATTTCAGATGGTCTGGTGGCCCTCAAACACTGCTCATCTCTCGGTTTCTCCATTGAAGCGAGTCTTGACACAACAGTAGAGGCCTTGGGGGGCGAAACGTGGGCATTTTATGTCGAGGACCACAGATCATGAGTACAAATATGGCACTGTTCAGTAATCACAGTGCCCCGCTACCAATTTAGTTTCGATGACAAACTTGCGGCTTCACGTCGGTGTTTTCACATGCTCGAGAACTGTCAAGGGACTACATTGTTATCAAGCCAGGCGGTGCACGCCCGCAACTGCATGAACATATCGAGACACACATATCGCCGACATCTACTGAGGCATCGATGTTTTGTGGTCAGAAGTGGCTTCAATACACTTACCGCTTAGCAGATAGCCTTGCCATCATCAAACAAACCAACTCCACTCGAGGCTAGCCCATCGCGTGGACGTCACCCGCTTTGTGGGATTGGAATAGTTAGTCCCATCGTTCCAACACTCTCCAATATTTATATTTGACTAGTGGTACGACACTTTGCAAGAGCCCTGCAAGGCGGATGCGTTAGTCCAGGAACCTAACACTTCCGTCTCCTCGAGGACCCCCTCACGCAGTTGTGTCGCGCAGCTGACGATCCCGTGCAAAACCGTTATCCATGGCGCTCACAAATACCACCATTCTCCTGGTCGTCGCATACACCATTTTCAGTTATATTGTAGTAATCATCCACCGTCTTTATTTCCACCCCCTCGCCGGCTTTCCGGGCCTAAATTCGCAGCGGCCACCGGGTGGTATGAATTCTTCTACGACGTGGTCAAGGGCGGACAATTTTACCGATAGATAAGGCGGATGCATGAGAAATACGGTGCTGTATTGATTCCTTTTCGTTTACGAATTCTGTTCAAAATGAATCCCAAAAATATCAGCGGGGAAAAGAGGCTGTCGGTCAACATTGTAACTCCCCCCCCGCCCCGCCCCCATTTTAGGCCCAATTATTCGCATAAACGCCAAGGAAGTCCACATCCTCGATGCGACCTTCTACGACGAAATCTATGCGTTGGCTTCAAAGAGGTGTGACAAGTACGATGCTTGGGTCGTCTTCCTAGATGTCGCCACCAGGGCTTTCGCAGCATGCTCACACGAGCACCACAACTTCGACGTCGGTCTTTGAACATGTGATTCTCGCAGAAGGAGGTCTACGAAATCGAGAATTTGATAGAGGGCAGGGTGAGACTTCTATGCAATCGTCTCGACAAGTTCGCTCAAACCCGGAAAGAGGTGCGTCTCGACATCGCCCTTTGCTCTTGCAAACGACATAATCACCGAATACACATTTGGAGAGGGCTACGACTGCCTAAAAAACGACGACTTCCAGAAGGACTTCAAGCGCATACTTTTAAGTGCTGTCCAAACTGGCGCCTTCATTCGACAGCTCCCTTGGGTTGTTGGGCTTGTACGCCGCATCCCTCCATGGGTTGTGGGAAGGATCAGCAAAGATTTTCTTGCGGTTCTGAACTGGGAGGGTGTTGTCCGCAGAAGAGTCGAGAGCTTTTTAATCGAGAAGAGAAAATTGAATAACGAGGCCGCAACTGCTTCTGTTCTTACAAGATTGCTAGACAATGACCTGCCTGACGACGAGAAGTCTTTCCAGAGGCTGGTAGACGAGGGTAAATCGCTGATGGGCGTGGGCAGCAAGACAACCTCATGGACGCTGACACTACTCATCTAGTACGTGGCACGGCATGAAGGGATTCTGGAAAAATGAGAAAAGATCTCGACAACATTCCCTTTGATGCCACGGAAAGTTCAGTGCTCAGTTTGTTAGACAAGAGAGAATATCTAGTAAGTTTAGACTGTGTATGACATGAACGCAAGTTCCGCGAGCTGACAAGATGATGTCAAGTGCGCGGTGGTCACGGAGGCATTGAGATTCAATCACGGTGCGCTCAGTTGCTTGTCCCGTGCTGCCCAAGAGCCAATTCAATATGGTAACTGGATCATACCAACCGGAGTGAGTTCTGCTCAGCAAACACACCTCCCCAGCAAACTAACGAGAATACGGACCCCTCTAAGTTCGACAAACTACTTTGTCCACATGGACGAAAGGATATTCCCTAATCTCTCGGAGTTTTCTCCCGATCGATGGCTTGGAGGGCGGCAAGTCGTCTTAAAAAGTATATGGTATCTCTTGGGGCACTCGCAGATGTGTTGGCCAAAAGTGAGCATCTCTCGTCCTGGCCGCGAATAGCCAATCATTTCCGACTATGCCCTAGCAAGATACCTGTTAGATTCTCAGAGACCACAAAATATGAAGGTTGGGGAGTAAAGATAAAAGGCCTCACTTCTTCAAGTTAAACAAGAAGAGAACAGACAAGAATACATCACAATTTTTTATCTCCATAATAGTGCCACCGTATTTCTGACAATACCCAGTCTTGCCCTTGTGCAACTAAAGCTGGCAGCAGCACTTCTCTTCACTCAGTATAATTTCGAATTCGTCAATACTACCGAGAAGGACGTCTTACCGGTTCGCGACTCCTTCATCTCTCGACCCGTGGCTGATTCCGACTGTGTCCGCGCCAAGATTGTAAAGTTATAGATCTGCATACTTGTCGCGCTTGACCGAGAGTGTCGTTGGGAGGCATGCCATCTAACCATGCCGTCAAATGCCGAGGTGTGGCATTGCACATTTACTCTACGACTAGCGTGGTCTTCGTGGGCGCTGTGCAATGCACTAGTACACATAATTTAGTACGGCTGGTGGGGTGAGCTCCAATATAGACCATGTCGCATATCAGGCCTACCCTGATCGTACCTCATGTGGGGCATTGCAGCAGCTGCCTGCCAGGCAGCAGCTACTGCCTGAACTATCAAAGGTTTCTTTTGTGTATGTATAAAGAGATGAACGGTTCCCGTGCAGCTTTTAATGGCCTCACGTGTGTACCACTGGGATCAATCACGGTGAAATAGACCGATGTGGCGAAAGACAAGCTCCGGCTTATTGCTACGAGAGCATGGCAGGCAAGTGTCAGTCTCCGGCCGAATCTGGGCAGTTCTCGGTATACGACTTCTGTACCTGGTCAATACTCCGCGGGCTCTCACCAGCTTCGGCGAATTCGTACCACTGCTTGGCTCCATGATGAACTCTGGGGCCTCAGGAGCTGTGAGATCAATTTGATGTAGGTTTCGATTTTCCCAAGGTCATGGAAGCGGAGGCCTGTTTCTTTATACAGGCAGTCGGGCCAGGTATGGAAAAGTCGCTTTCTACTCATAATGACACAGTCCGAGAATCAGTTGTTATATCAGACGATCTCAAGTAAGTACTACAGTACACTGCCGTGCTTTTGTCGGGCAAAATCCACAGCAGGGGCTAGACCTCAGTGGACGTGCATCTCTTTAGAGCACCTTGGGCTGGTCTAAATCGAAAGACCTGGCGGGAATGTTCATAAAAGAACTGGGAACCAAGGCGAATCTATGAACGAAGGCCAGCATGGCCGAGCTTGCGTAAAAAGCCCTACGGCGGGGGTCACGGTAGGCGTCTCTATGTCGTATAGTTGGGGAATGCAGGAGTTGCTGGGAACCGCTATACTGACAATTAATAACAATTGTTGACTTGGTACGAGTCATGTACTAAGCATGACGTGCAGAAGAGTTGCTGCCTAGTTGCACGGACCGTGCCACTAGGTATTTATATGTATGAGAGCTGTCAGCCAGAATTTAATAGAAGTAAGTTCAATCGCAACAACAATCAATGGCCGAAATCAGCAGAGTCTCTGAAATCCAGGCTGAAGCTGGTTACGCGGTCATTTTGCCACCCAGGTGGCAATGGTAGTCGTAATTCTGCTACCTTTAGGCAGCAGTATTCCAAAGGTATTAAGGACCGGGAGTTTCCTCGGTGGAGGGAAGGAGGGGAACAGACAACAGAGAAGGGAACACAGTTATGAATGAACAAACAGACAAGAATTGGAACGTTTTCTCCATGACTATAGCTAATACCCGTCTCAAAACGCGACACCATCAACCAACCGAGTCGTAAGAAAACCTTGCGTGTCCATTGCACGAACCTACATGTGACTCAACCCCTTTCAACTCGGATCACCGTAAAACGAACGTTATCAAGTAGCTGGGGTAAGTACCTGGTTGTTAAGTCAGAATAATCGACATGGTGCGGGACGGTCGCAACTTTTATCCTTCTTCATCCTTCATCAACAAATCATGTGCAGTTGCATCCTGGCCCGTGTGTTGTGCACCCTTTGTTGGCCATGTTGTGCACCAGTCCTGTCTTGACTTGGCAGAACGGGAGCCGGGCCGGAATACGCCGATTGAATGCTTCACAGCTGTTGTAACACGATCGACGTATACCTGAAGTTGTCTTGGACAGTGGATATGCTGGATGCAACGACAGTGATGTATCACTTTTGGCTATGGCTTGGGGCCCTATGCACATCAAAACAATACAAGGCTTATTGGCTTGTTGGCTGACCAACTTCGTGTGTGAATGCCGGACCCGGTTGTTGGTCAATGTTTTGTTGGTTAGTAAGTTTATGTTAAGCTTCTCAGTCGCTATCGCCTGGGGAGTCACGCAAGTCGAGTCGATTCCTTGCCAAGGCGCGGTGGTAGGGGTAAGCGCGCTGCATTATCCACGCGCTGCCTGCATCTCGTACTGCAGCCAGGCACTGTCATGGCCGTACACCACACCGACTTGTTACGCCTGCAATCAACTGTTGCCAGCCAGCCCGCAGCTACAGCATTCCATTCGTTCGACACGGGAAACTAGTGCCACATTCACCACATGCATCGTCAACTTCAAGTTTCCCTGCCCCTCCAACACCGGTAAGGTAGGTCGCAGTCGTGATCGGTTTGCGTTACATGAATAATGGCTATTATGGATGTATTTACGTTCTGTCTGTATCCCGGCATACATTCCACTGCCTGCACTCTATTCTTCCACTTGTCCAAAATGGACACTTAGTGTTCAGCCAAAATTGGAGGCAACCTATGGAAACAGGTAGCTTCCACGAGTACAACACCACGCGTTTAGCGCCATCTGCCACTTCAGGCTATATGTGTGCGGCTATAAAGGGACGAAGATTACCTCAGGGATGACGATTACCTCATTGCCTGACAATGCCGGTACCACAATGGGTGCACCTGGTGTACCAGACGGAATTTGTGTAGTTGGTCGCCACCCGAGTCGCAAAACGCAGGCCGGGGGAATAAGCTGTAGATGGGAATTGATTTTCACAGCATCCTGAGGATCACTGAGACAAAATAATAAGGTGTCTGGACACAAAAGAGTCTGCATAAGGGTCATGTTGAGCAGCGCAAGTTGAGCTACAACATGGCAAAGTCCCATGCCTAGCTTTGATGTCATGTTCTACAGTTAATCGTCATATTTAGACAGCCCAACTACCAATGAACCACGTCAGACCTATGCCCAGCCGGCCCCGGCGGCGCGATAAAAGAACCAAGGTCTTCACAATATCGATCAAATTAAAAGTTTTCGACAACCTTATAAATATTTAAACGCTATTTAATACGTACTAATGAAACCACATGCAGTACTGGACAATACACCAGTCGAATTGTTGTTTTGCATATTCAAAGACTCATCGCTCACACAACTTGACGTCCTGGAACAGGCTTGTGTCCGTCATCCGTTGCTCGATATCATTCGCCATTATTTTCATCGCCGTTTGCTAAATACATGCACTAATGCTCTACCGGAGGTAGCGCAAATCGGTCGAGTCAAGGAAATTGAATATCTGGCTTCACACTCGGACCTTGATGTGAATGTCAGGGACGTCGTAGGCCAAACTCCACTGCACATCGCGGCGAAAACAGGATACGTGGCTGTGGTGCGAGCACTTTTACGATTTCCAGGTGTTGTTGTTGACCGCAGGGATGACGCGTCGACCACGCAAGGAGTCTATTTCTTGTTCTCTCTATTTCTGTCTCTCTCTCAAAAAAATTTTTTTACCTCCACCTTGTCCTCATCATTGGAATGACAGAAGTTTTTGGCGCAAACACCATTACTGCAGCGTGACAAATTCGACCCCTTTCGGGTGGCGCATATGGTGTATATCCAGCCAACTACGCATCCTCCGCATCCCCATGAATTCTTTTCCCACAGGAGCTACCAGGTTAAGGGTGTCAATGTAGTAACCACATGTATGTATATTTACTATGCTCATTTGGCAAACAGACCAGAATTCTAAGCATGAGGAAATGTGCATTGGTCTCCTCGGCAGTGATGGTGCGAGCCATGCCCCTGGCAGCACAACACGCCAGCCTACCGTTCCTTAGACAAAACGGCGATCATATATTTTAAAGATGGCATCAAGCGTAGCGTCCCTGTCCTGTCCCTCTATCCAGACATCTCCTCGGTACGGTCTGCCCGGGCTGGGATCTTCTACAGACCGCAAGATTTCAGAGATCTTTGCTGTAAACCTTTCGCTCCATCTCCTTTCTTTCGCGTCATCATCCCAGTGTAGCTCAAAGCGAGCTAACGCCTCCCCGAGTGGCATGGCACACTGGTCCTGCAGCTCGTTCATACGACCACCGCCTAGGATAACAAGAGCGTACATCCTCTCCCTCGCTGGGTGGCGGCTCGGGACCTCCTCGAATGCATGGTACAAATCATTAAACATGTCCTCGCAATTAGGTCTCACCCAGTAAGAGATGGAGGTGAAGTACGACCTGTCCATCTCGCGCTTGGTTGAACTTTCAGTCCAATAGTCCAGCGGGTTGTTGTGCAAGTCCTCTTGAGTAACATCGGCCAGCCTCGTCGGGTTCTTCTTCAGGTGATCTAAAGCGGGTATCAGCCGCAATTCCAGCAGACGCCTTTGCTGCCACCGAGAGGTGTCATCTACCAAACGAAAAACTTCTTGGCCCAAATGTGTCTCGAGAATATTGATGGTCTCCTCAGCTGTCAATAAACTGACAATGTTGAAAGAACAGACTGGTTCGGTCGTATCCGGTTCGAAATGAAAGCGAAATGACACGGACACGTCTCTCGGCAAGCCTAACGAGTTTGCAAAAGCGTTGTTTTTGATGCAAGTTGCGAGTTGCTGTTTGTCAATCCGTGTAAATCTCCAAGTTGCTCGGCGAGGCTCGTCGATAACTCAAAGGTGGATTTTCGTAACAACACCAACCCCCGCGGCTGCTCCGCCTCGCATCGCGTATAGTAGCTCCGCATGATTGTCATCCACCTCCAACACCGTTCCGTCCCAAAGAACGACCCGCCCACCGACAACAGACTGGCACCCGAGACCAAAATGCCGGGCAAGAATAAGATCCCAGCCCGCGGTAAGGAAATGGCCTCCTGCGCCAACCCCGAAACAATCGCCGTGAGGCACCGCTTTCTGGTTCTTGGCCAGCATATCAATGCTCCCCGCGAGGAGACACCCGGGCTCCAAGAGCAGCGTGTTGTTGTCGACTCGCCGCCCGGTCATAGCCGAGAGATTCAACATGACGCCTGTGCAAGAAGCCCCATTGAAGTAGCCATGGCCACCACTTTTAACAGACAGCGGGATTCTTCCGTATAGGCGCAGTCTTTTGAATGCCCTCAGAGTCTGAACAACCTCACCCTCAATTTTGGGTGACACGATGAGATGAGGCAGTGGTGCAGCGCGGTCGTGCATTTGAGGAATGGTCGGCAAAAATTGCCCGCGCGTATGATGCGCCTGAATGTTTTGCCGTGAAAGTAGTGCAGATAATTCGTTTAGATAAAAGTTGCCACAGCCAACGCTAGTCGTGCACCCTTGGCTCTGGATGTCACTGAAGTCCGCAGCATCGCTTGCACTGGGATTGACAATGAGCGATGGCGTGGGGATTGCGCAAGCATTGTCCTGTTGTTGACAAAGCATTGTCAAAAATCAATTTGAAAACAAGATGAGAATAAATGGCAATCTCACATTCTACGTAGGTTTGCTGTTTGGGAATCAAACAACACTATATATAGATACGACGAAGTCCTCTGAAATCAATGGCGTCCTACGGCTAGGCGACCCATCAATGTGTTTACCAGGGCCGTTATGTGCTGTTGCTCTCCGTATGTCACATGCAGGAATACATACAAGATCCACGTACTTATCGAGCTTGCTTAATGTTTGTGCTATGTACATATGTAGTTACTGTACATACTGTAGATCAGGAGGGATGCATACGGAACACGACCATATCACGACGGGTCTGTCAGTCATGTTATCAATGCGCGGAACAACTCCGCTCTGGAAAGCCATCGCTCACCCATTCTCACGAGTCAAGTTTGTTCCGTTATGCCCTGCCCTTGAACTACATGTTACACAAGCGCTGATCTTCGCGTTGACATTGTTGTCGGATAAAACTGCCTCTGTTGATAGAACAAGCAAACTTGGTGTAATTTCCATCTGTCATTATGTGGGTTATCATGACTCAAGTTAGCCGAAAAACAGATTCGGACGAAAGGAAGTTTTTGATATTAAATAGAGAGCTGCAGACTCCGTCTGCAGCACTCGGAAAAACAAGAATATGAATTTTATGAAGAAGCTTAGTTAGCATGAGTCTCATAACGTGACAATTGTGGACCTACAGTACCGGAGAAACACAAAAGTCGTGGCGGGTTCCACCCTCTGCTGACTCACAGTCCGTGAAAAGGGCGAAGTAGTTGTGCCACCTTCTTTGACCGTTTTGACACTATCACCCACCGTCATCCCGCTATGTACATCAGGCTGAGTAGCGACTGCACCTCCGTTATGCCTCCGGCTCTCCCCGCCACTGCCTGTGAAAGGCCTCTGGCGTGTTGATTCAACTAAGTAGTCCCTATGCTTTTACTATCGAGATGAAGAAGAAAAGGAAGTCTACATATTTAATACCCCGTGACATAGAAACAACGCCTTATATCCTTCCAATATGCCTCCATAGAAGGCTCTAGAATCAACCCGCCGGGGGAGTTAGTGATGGCCGGCACAGCCGCCGTCCAAGAGGCTGGGCCCGTCACACTGCCTGTCCTTGCCGCTGAATGACGGCGCAAGTAAGGCGGTAATGGCAGATGAAAGCAGCCTCTCAACTTGTCCTTATCTATTTTGGATCTCTGTCTCACCTTCGCTCGCTGCAAGTAAGTTTTCATATTGCAGACCTCGACAGCGTCAGCAATGCCTTGACGTATATCTAGGTATGAGAGGAATTAAACCTACACAAACCAACACTAGGTCTCATGTTGTTATTTTCTTTGGAGAGACCCGATTTATTGAAAGAACGGACGCACGTCTATTTTCGATAGCCATCCGCAGTTTCCTGTTGTTGTCGTGTCCTTGTCATTGCGATCAGGTCGTTGAAGATGTCTATGAATATACGGTAAAACGGTTGTCTTGACCGGTGTGGTGATTCCCTGCGGGAGATATCTCAGTTGCCTTGCTTGTGCCGCAAGTTGTACATTGAACAATTGTCGGGCCCTTGATTCGGACTCCCTTTGTCTGCAGAACAAGCTGTTCAAGTACCCGTGGCCCTGCATGGCAGGCTCGGCGGTGCCAGATTTCGGATGATTTATCCACGGTTGAACGGGCCCAGACAGCAAGCTCAGCGTAGCTATGATGGGCTCTGAAGTGCTAACGGGCTCATAACTGTCAGACAATTGAGGGTCACAAAAGTCGAGTATAATGGCGCTGAAGGCGCCAGTTGTATTGAATGAGAATTATCTGAGGAGCAAGAACTCCATAAGAGTTGCACGGTTCCCAAGGGAAGCTCTGACTCAAGCTATTGTTATCTTGTCAGTGGTCACAAAATACGAAGGCTGGCCAACGACCGGAATGAAGTAAAGATAAGTACAGGACCTCAGCTCTTCAAGTTAGATAATTTCACAGAGCAGACAAGCATACATCACAGCATTGTCTCCATAATAGTGCCAACCTATTCTAACAGCTAAGTCCTAAGGTGGGGCCGTTCCTCATAGTCCTGGAATACACAAGTTGTGAAGTGATGGAAAGTTAGCACCCGAAGTCATATGAATCCTCAGGTACATATTTGCACGGCAAAACGAAGGCAGATGCTGGAGGTAGGTTACGCAAGCACCAAGGCCAATCAGTGCTGAAGCAACTACTGAACGCAATGCCACACAGCGTTATAGATATTTAAACACCTCTAATGCGTCTGTTTCCAGCTCATTTCCCGTCTTATTTCTCTTTTTTTTTTTTCCATCTCATCAACTCCTATTCCCAAAATGATCAACTCAGTGAAAGCGCCGCGTCGTTATAAGTGGATTGCCCGCAAATTTTCTGGCTACAGCGCTCGCCGCAAGAAGCTTTCCGATACCGCCAGCAGGCCGGGTCGTATTAAGTTTGTGTATGCCGCTGTTATTAATACATCAGGTGATGGTGACTGTGGGAATTATGGCAATTACATTTACGCACGGATTTCCCACAACGGCGTTTCCAAGGAAGCAAGTACAACCATGACCCAAGAGCCAGGCAAAGACGAAAGCGGGTGAGACACAGAAGCGACATGGTGCAACCTCAGTACGCCAAAACACCAATTACGATTGAATTGACCGTTATGTCATAATCCCCGAGGTTTTTTAGTATTATCAGAGTCCTCGAGCCGAGATGTGGAGGCTAAGGTTTGAAGTTCCGTGATAGCACTCTCGGCAAAGAGTACCTCCACGGCAGCTACGACGCACTTGATAGATTTGAAAAGGATATATTTACGGTCCGACATTATCTAGATCCCAATATGGCGAGCTACTACAAGTTGCCGCACAGGGGAAATTTGTAACGGGCCAAGACGCTTGAACGGCGGCTGTGCCGCCAGCGTGTTGACTGAAGCGTCCGTGGAGGCGTATTGGGAATATGTAAGTCGCTGTTATCATGTTACTGCGTTTTATACTTCCTTTTTCTTCTTTGTCTTGATAGTAAACAGCTTAGGGACTAGTTAGTTGAATCAAATCGCTAGGGGCCTTTCACATACAGCTTCAGGTTCGTTGGATACGGAAGCAATTCATCCTGTATTTGACGTCCAGAGACAGGATGGTACACCGCACCTCCGTTCACACGCACTCCCATGTTCGCCCCTGACGCAAAGGGAAGTGCTGTGCGTACAAGCCAGGCCATCGCATCGACCTCAATGTCAACCCGTGGAAAGAGCGGCCGGCAAGTGGTCTCGGCCAGTTCGGTCTGTTTTCCTTTTTGCTCTTGAAGATGTGGTCGTGTCCGTCACAGGCTATGTTCAATGCTCCACCAAAAGAGTGCAACCCATCAAGTTGAGTCAGGCTCCCGAGACCATCTACACATTCATTGTTTACCAACATCAACCGTACACCGCGGCTGTGTTATTCATCCAGGTAGGATGATTGAACGGAGTGGCATCAAACGAGAACTGTTGCAATATTCACAAATTAATATCACATGTGACATTATGTGTAGTCCCGTAATAGCGAGAGACACCATGTGTAGATATCGTGACTACCAACCCCAACCCCAACCCCCCTTTGCCTACCTTTAAGAGAGATAGACTTGAACTGACTTATTGATACCCCGTTGCAGTACTGCATCACTTTTCCCTTGGGCGAACCAAAAGTACCATCCACACGAAAGTCTACGTACAACACTCAATGCCGGGGCTTAGCCACCACTTAACAATAAATATAATTTCCCTCTGTTCAGCATACTCCAATTCAATGCCGTCCCTGACGTCTTCCCCTCTCATGACACTTAGTATTCCCTGCAAAGTGCCCACTCACAACACATGCCTGGGCTGTATGGACATGGATTTATCCTACACTTGAGCTTGATGCTTTCTTCGCCACCTTCTACACGACTGGACAACATGCCACTATTGGGAGGCCATGCGCGCCTGCGTGCGGCCCTGTTTTGGCTAGAGCGGGCTCTAACAGGTATGTATGGCAAGCCTTTAGCCTCGGAAGCCTCCAGGTGGTGTGATGTACGGCCATAACGGTGCCTAGGCACACACATAACCAGTCCACTCAAGAATGAGTCAGAACACAAGTACTTGACCCACAGAGAATAGATCTTCCATGTCAAGTGCGTAACCAAATTTAGTCTCTTTACTACAGTATACTGTATGTACTGTACATCAACACGAGACGAAGATGTGTGCAATAATAAGGTGTAGCCCAACCCCGCTCCCACAACAATAAGAATCGATTATTCACTACATAACCCATCGAGAATCTGAATAACCCCGGTGTATCTAACATCTTAGCGCCGTTTTAATTGCACACTCTTCCGCGAATCTATCAACGTACAGTTAAACAAACCGGAGTGTAGCTGTATAAGAAAGTCGGACACTACGTGGAGACCGGTTGTCAGCTTCTCCCACAACTCCAGCCTGCCAGCCTGAGACACACAGAAGTTATTTACCAATGCTTCCGCGTTGTCGAACGTCAGACGCGGCACCCTCGCTGGCCTACTCGGCAACGGGCATCACCAACGCCGGCATGACCGCGGCGACCAGCACTTGAGCATTGCACATAGTTGCGGGGCGCTGCACACAACTGCGGAGCAATGACACATGGTTGCCGCACTGCATATACTTACATGTGTACAGGACTTACATAACTCGTTGCAAACAACAGGAAATGGGCCGAACATGACTCTGCTAGGGAGGGAGGGGTTCGTACAACTCGGCGCACCAGTCGACGGACCCTGGCCCACCTCCAGCCACCTCTCGGCCGACCGTTACAACACCTGATCCACTGTTGATCGAACCCAGCACAATAGCAGCCTACATTACATCCTGTGTAGCAGCGATTGCATTACTCAATAAATACAGGTACAGACTGAAGCAGGGAGAGATGGTATCCACTAGCCGCCACCAAAGCGGTAGACTCAATTTTGTGGTTGGACATGATGGGGTGGGCATGAACTCTGGGGTATGCTTCCCGTATTACCATGTAGCACCAGCCTCCTTCGTGGACACAAACTCTCTGTCCTGGGCAGCAATACTGCTGCCTGGCGGCCAAGAAATTGCTGTATGACTGTCGCAAATAAGCCATGATCCTTGACCAGCCACAGAACAGAACATGTTACTAATAGGAATCCACTTGTGTGAGAAAATAACTGCCAGACGGCAACTTTCGTGATCCGTTGTTAACACGTATAACACGTATAACAACCATATTGACAGTGTCTGTTCCCATCATCCCGTTCATCAGCTATTTCTGAATATATCTACTGGGGATTGTACCCACAGCCCAACGTCATTCGGTCACGCTTCCTCCTGTATGTTGATTTTCTTCGAATGCACTATGCTATCGCATCGTCGTATGGACTTTTGGGACGTTGTAATGAATAAAGGCGGCGAGCCCACACTAGAAGCGCCCCCAGCGACCCCTGTTACGTGTCACACAGCGGGAGTCGAGGAGCTGTCATGTTGCCTTTCTCGAG
>NW_011942152.1:15874-16006 GCF_000187425.2 Metarhizium robertsii ARSEF 23 | reverse complement strand
TGGGCGAGCGAAGCTCCGTGGCAGCATCATGGTGTTAAAGTAAACATCGACAAGCCACACCGATAGTGGGTGTCAAACGATACCACTTGGACAATGTTGTGTATATAAATGGGACCTTCGTCCTCTTGACTT
>NW_011942152.1:14288-15774 GCF_000187425.2 Metarhizium robertsii ARSEF 23 | reverse complement strand
TATGCAGCGTCCTTGATTCGCAGGATGCCAATTGATCCATCAGGCCTTGTGACAGCAAAATCCCAATCGATCCGTCCGGTTTTATGACTGGGACATCAACCCGGCCATAACCTTCGATTTTGACTTCTGAGTCTCCGGCAACGAGGTAGTGTTCTTCTCCTGCCCTTGGCTTCCGTATTGACTTAAACCTAGCAAGTTCGTTGGATATATCCAATGAAGCTCCAGAATCAAGAATGGTTGACGATCGCAAGGGATACTGGTCAGCTTGCAGACAGGTGCCTAAACATGTCGGGAACGCAGCCCCTTGTGACAATGCTTGACCAACGATTCGTCGCTCCAGGCTTGACTCGGCTGATTGTCACTGGAATGAAACTTCTTTCTTTTCCTCTTCCTGCTGTTTCTGGTCTTTCTGCGCTGCTTTTCGAAGTTCAGCTACTTTGGCTTTTAGTTCCGGATCGGCAGCCAACACTTTCCTCACCAGACCTTCTAGGCGGTGATTTGCAGGTACCCCTTCAGGACGAAGTTCCGGGATAGCTGACCAACAGGAACTAAGATCATGTCGCAGCTGGCCACATGCTTCACAGCTCAGTTCTTGTCTCTTGTTGCTGTCCTGCTGGTTGTCTGAGCGCCCTCTTTTACGATCTGATTGGGATTGGCTTGCTCTTCCACCCTGATTACTCTTTCTGGTATCAGCTTGGAACGCCGTTCCCCGTCTGGCGGAGGATCTTTCTGGTTGTGCTGGGAGTGCTGAGCTGGCCCAGGTCCGTAACTTGACAGCTACGCTTCCAATCGACCATTCCTTGCTCGCATCCGTAGCGTTGGGAGGGGTGTGGATCAGAGCCCCTTGAATTGCTATTGCTGCCTCTCGTAGTCTGGCATGATCGCTAAGATTGTTGAGCTGCAATAGCTGCTGTACTCCTTGCTCAACAGCATTATTGTAATCCTTTGTCTTTAGAACAAGCACAGCTCTCATACATATAAATACCTAGTGGCACGGTCCGTGCAACTAGGCAGCAACTCTTCTGCGTGTCATGCTTAGTACATGACTCGTACCAAGCCAACAAATAGCCAACGACCACCTGCTACTTCAAGCATTCGATGTCGTGCAGCTTTCAGCAGAAAGTTCTCCCATTTCCAGATCCAGTCTGCAAAGGTTGCTGAGTCGGTGCACCTGAATGACTTGATGATCTGCTGATATTCCATCACAAGTGCGTCTGTTGCCTTAGTCTGTTCGGCATTGACGGCTACAGATAGACTATCAATCCAGCGGGGGAGATCGTGGTCTTGGTCAAGATAACGACCTAATCTCTCATCTACATAGCTGATGATAATACTTTTAGCCTTGATGAGATTCGATTTCTGCTGCTCATACTCCTTGGAGCTGTCTTTCCAATTGTCACGGGCTAGTACTGTCGTTCTGTTCTATTGATGTGCAGTTTTCGCAGCGTGGTTGTTCTCGTTGACAACCTAGAGCGCGGGTCCGGGC
>NW_011942152.1:10929-14188 GCF_000187425.2 Metarhizium robertsii ARSEF 23 | reverse complement strand
GTTGAATCGTTGACAACGTTGCGTGCCGCGAACTCGGCCAGTGGAAGCCACTCATCCCAGTCGTCTTGAGCGAAGCTGACATATTGACGAAGGTATTGTTCGAGGAACGCGTTAGCGTTTTCGGTCTGGCCGTCGGTCTCAGGGTGATATGCTGTGGAAAGACTGATGTTGGTCTGTAATCGGTGGCAGACTGCTTTCCAGAACTCTGAGACGAACAGCGGTCCTCTATCGGACACAATGGAATCTGGTAAGCCATGGAGTTTCCACACATCTCGTACAAATAGCATGGCTAGGTCGTGTGCCTTCATGTCAGTCCTGCAGGGCGTGAAATGTCTGTCCTTTGACAGTCTGTCAACTACGACCATAATTGCGTTAAAGCCGCGCGGGGTGGGTTGAAATGGGCCGATAAAGTCGAAGTTGAAATGGGCCGATAAAGTCTACCGATAGGTCTCTACATCTTTATAGTGGAATCGGAAGGGGTTTCAGTGTTCCCTGGTACCGAAGTCGGGAGGACTTGTTTCTCAAACAACCGTGGCAATTGCGTGTGAACCGTTTTGCGTCGGCGTTGAGCTTCGGCCACCAGTAGGAGCGTGAGATGATTTCGTATAGTTTATTTTCCCCCGGGTGGCCTGATTCGACGCTGTCGTGGGCGAGTTGGGTGAGAGCAGTCCTTAATTCACCTTCGGGGACGTACAGTCTCTCTCGAAAGTATAGTCGGCCTTCATTTATCGTGCATTCCGATAGGGTGACTTCCTTCTAGCGTGGGATGCCACGAGGTGTGAGCATCTCGTCTCTGATTTTCATCTTCATTCATCGTTCTTGTAGCCTTTGTCAGACACACGATTGTATGGGACAGCTCGGGCAATAACCAGAGACTCTTCCTTTTTCTACATAAAGAGTGGAATAATACGAAACTAAATCCTTGTTGTAATACTGCTGTCTGGCAGGCAGCAGTATAGCAATGGCTGTTGGCTTGAATGAGCGACTTGACCTTGACATGAAGTACAACATCACTACGGCCGACGACGAGAGTGCAAACCGAGCCAGAGCAGGGTGTCAGGGTTTCACGTCAAAAGAGGCTTAGTAAATTGTATCGTTGGGCTAAATCTATACTAGATTCGATTTACAAGACGTAGCGCAAGAAAGGAAGAGAAACGTTGAAAAAGGAGCTTCCTTGTAATCAGATTCGGAGTATCACGTGCGCACGCACGTGATGCCCTTGACAAGCATCAACGTTGGCTTGGTGACAGAGGGCTCCCAATAGTCCAGACTATTAACAGGACTAATAGTTCAAACTGCGGTCCAGACTATTAGTCTATGGACTAATGGTCTAGTCTGCGGAATTTGGACTACACTGCTAGTCCAGTCTAAATGAGATGGACTGGACCATCAGTCCAACATTTCAAGACCAACTTGTCACGAAATCAATAGTTGAAAAGCAAATGGTAATATGCCGGTGTTGAAAGTTCAAGGGATTTCTTAAATTATAGCAGTACTCATATATACACTAGCTGATTTGCAGCCACAGAGCAGCATTAGTTTAGCCCCCATACCAAGAGGTACTCGTGCCACAAGGGCGGGGCGCCCATTACCCCCGTCAATTACTATGAACCCCCCCCCCTGCTCTTTAACGCGGTGGGCAAGGAGTAGAATTGGCCCATATAGCTTTACGCTGGAAAGAAACAGAGCGAGCTGGCATGCAGCATTAAGTCAGAGGCTCGGGTTCAAAATTGATGTCATGCTTTTTGAGAAAAGGGACTTGAAATGTCATGCAGTGGAGCATAGCTAGGCAAATTAGCTGAAACGCACAACTGTCGTGACTCATGTTCGTGTTTCTTCCCACATGCGCGCCGTATTTGTGCAGTGTACGGGTATCAACTAAGATCAGGGCTCCGATCAACTACATCAACGTACACTGAAGCCCATGATTTAGTGTACGTGTATTTTAGTCAGCAAAGGCCCAGTTGGGTTTATCAACCTAGCGCTTCCGTCGATTGATGTACACCAGGTGGATTTGCGTGGACGAGAGTAGGACTTCCTAATTAGGCAATCGTGAAGCTATCCCCACATTCGCTCTTCGTCCATCAGCTCACCCGATTTCTCCAACAGCGAAGCGGACGGCGTCTCGGAGACCTTATCGCCACTACAGCTGAATACTTTTGCTTCTTCTTCTGTTTGCCGTGGGCTGTGCCACTGGTGTATCCTGGGCTAGTGTGGCCGGTGTTGAGGTTCGCGAGGACGGAGTTGGCGTTGGCATTCCTTCCAAGCACGATGCACACTCACTCTCAGCAGATGTAGAGGTATGCATGACATCAGAATTGGCCATTGTTAGCCACATACTGTATTTTTTTGGATTTTATCAGGAGAAACTTTGACGCGTGGGAAGCGACTGAAAGTTCAGCACGTCCAGGGAATGAACGCTTTGCGCGCTGGAATTCGCCTTTCAGGCGCGTTAAACCACGTCAAGCAACACATATCTAGGCCCTAAAGAACACACTGTATGGTGTGTAACTCTCAACAGATCTCAACAATACCTGAATTTTCCACTTAAAGTAACTGGAAGTCCTCATGCTGGATCATAAAGATGGATTTATATATATGTCACTGATGAGCTCCTAGTTAGACGAAGTGCGAAAATTGGCGGGCTCGCCCCGCCCGATAAAATTACACGGCAATAATTCCCAGTGCTTCATCCATCGTGAAGCTTAGTTCACATGGCTAAAATAGTTCTTGTTAAGCAATTACTTTCGATGTGGGTCGTGAAATGTGATGTAGGGTATTAGTGACAGCGTAAGAAGGGCTGTTCACTCGAAAATTCTGGCATGGGAACTCGGTACTGGGCGGCCCCACTTGAAATACACCAGATCAACTACATCAACGTACACCAGAGGCTCAAATTGATTGATGTATGACTAATCAGAGACCTGGTGTAATTGATGTACGTTGACGATTGATCAACCGAATTGACGAGCGTGTATTTTTGGTGTAATTGATCGGAGCCCTGCTATAATGGGGATAAAAATTGTGGTGTATTGTTCTCTGTCCTCTTTTTTTTAACTTGAAGAATTGGGGTCCTTTTTATGTTACTCCCCAACCACCTAAATAAATTCAGGTGGTTGACCAGCCTTCATATTTTGTAGTCACTGAGAATCCAACATGTTGTCGGATAAAGCTGCTGAGTTGGGTTACATTAGGGTGGGGAAGCGTCCGTCCCTGGATGGAGGTTTCTCTAATATAAGAAGGGAATTTTTCATGTATT
>NW_011942152.1:0-10829 GCF_000187425.2 Metarhizium robertsii ARSEF 23 | reverse complement strand
AAGTGGGGCCGTTCCCTTACAGCCACAGCCATGAAGCTGACCCATCGGACCACGTCTTGGTAGGAGATTCGTAATATCCATGAACGAATACAACGTTAATTTTGCTTTGAAGCTCTGGGACAAACTTTCCCTGGTTGATCATGGTGTGGATTATTCGTGTAATTTCCTGGTTTTGTTCGGCTAGTTCTAATAGCTCTTCGACGCCGTCAAGGTGGGAGACAGATTTAAGCAACAGCTGTACCGTTGCAACTGATCCATTCCTCACTGCGATATGTAGCGGTGTCATGCCTTCGGAATCTTTGGCGTACGGGTTGGCTTGCCGCCGTAGGAGAGTAAAAACGACCTCCAATGAAGGGTTAGGCGATTCGCAGGCAAAGTGTAGCGGTGTTTGCTGGTCGTTTGTAGTAACATCGGTGAAGGCCCCGGACGCCAATAGTTCATCAACTACACCGGTCCAACCTCCAAATGCGGCAAGATGAAGTGGCGTGATTCCCTTGTCGTCTTGAGCCTCGGGGTCTCCCCCTTTGGACAAAATAAGCTGAACCACGTCTGTTGCTCCGATGGACGAAGCGACATGCATTGGTGTTCGATTCAGTTTGTCAGTGAAACTGGGGGGAAAGCCTTGTTCCAAGACAGCCAATACTGTAGTTGGTGAGACGCCTTCGCAGGCCATGAACAGTGGAATTTGGCCTCGCTCATCTTGGTTTAATGTTGCCGTGACAAGGAGTTTGACCATCTCGTGGTGGCCGCGCTCAACAGCCCAGTGTATGGGACGCATACCAAATGCATCAGTGGCGCAGAATAGTGAGGCGTGGTGGATGAGTTCCTGCACCAAATCTGTGTTGCCTATTGAGGTAGCAATATGGTAAACAGAAGGCTTCCGTGGATCATCTTTGTCAATATAATGGCAGCGTGCTCCATCATCAAGGAGATCTGCAACCAATTCCACGTCATTTCGGCGGACAGCAAGAGCAATTAATTGCTGAAAGGAATCCTTTGACCATTTTTTGTGATCAAAGGCGTTTTTTGCAATGCCTCGTACTGTCCCCCAGTCACATTTACCCATTTTGTCTATCCATATAGCCTCGCGGATCCAATCAGGAAGAAGAAGCTGCTCCGCGTCATGTCTTGATTCTGCCCAAGCTTTGTAATTCTCAATGGTTCTGCCGTATTGATCACTCGAGGCACTCTCCAGTCCATACCTTTGCATGACGGCCAGCGCCTTAGATCCAGAATTCACAACGGCACATCGTTGTTCTAGGGACAGATTCATATCCCTGCGCGGCAGTTGCCCTAGTATCTCGACATAGAAAACTTCCAAAACCTTTGCCAAATCGTGAGCAGCGAGTATACAAGGTATGGAAAAGGCAGAGACCGGTGGAAGCCTAGCCGGGGAGAACCCGCGGATAAGATCGCGAACCTCGGCGTTATCCCAGGGGCCGGCCAGCAGAGACAAAACCCGGACCGAATGGTAGTTGCCCCACTGGTCAGATGATTGGGCTATAGAGACATGCCTGGTCCAGTACCTTAAGGGATAACTGAAGTTTTCGACTGGCAGCGTGTACCTCTGACTCTCCAGGTCGTATGTCATCTGGCTGCTTCCTTGTATCAGATCTTGGAGCAACGTAAGACATGCGATTCCAATATGATAATGAAGGTGGAATCTGAGATGGCTGTCAGACAATTTCTGCAGGAGGAAAGTCTTGAGATCGTGGTGAAAGAGGGTCAGTATGCCGTTGGAAATTCTGACCAGTCCGAGAAGCTTCGATTCTAAAGCATGTACTCCTTGCATTGTATCAGTTTCGGGGAAAGGCTTGCTCGCATTTCTCTCGTCCGAAAGAGTAGTGTCCATCTTATAATCTTCATCACACCAAGATACAAACTCTGATGGAGAGGGAACCAAGGCATTTGCCTCGGCGAGATTCAGAGGCCGCTCTGCCACCGCAATCAAGAAAAGCAGACTCATGTGCCTCCATCCGCGAAGTATGATCAAATGATCAAATGCCCAGTGATAAAGCTTATCAATCTCAGTTTCTGGTTCTAGATGCCCCATGCGGCACTCTTCCAAGGTGGCAGTGAATGCTTTCATGTCATCAAGTGAGGATAGTCCGCCTAGGATTTGACGAGCCAGACTTACAGCCAGGTGGGACCGCATACATATAGAACGAATCTTCCCAGCCAGTAGCATCAACTCATTTTTCCTAGACGGAATCACTCTGTACTTCTCGTGCACGGAACGGAAGAGAATATCGAGGTTTTCATCTGGTTGAAGAACAGGCTCAAAGTTATGTAGCGTGTCCAGAGCCACGATGTGCTTCAAAGAATGTATCTGAGCAGTATCGCAGCTGAGGCAGACTTTAACCTGCTTGCTTCTCATTGTCTCAATTAACTCAAGGAAACGCTGAAATAGAGACTTGGATATCTCTGAGGAGTTGTCCAGACCGTCAATGACCATGATGACCTCGCCAACTAGCTCGTCGTGGATAATCGATATCAGTATCTCAACAAGTTCCGGAACAGTGAAGGGGCTGATAAGAAGGTCCTTGCTGCTCAATCCACGGGTCGACTCGGTCTCTCGTGATAAGGTATCTAGATCAGGGCACATCTTTTTCGAATCCTCGTCATATGCGGTCCAATTTTGCTCATCCCACTCCGGCCAACTTGGTCTCGCACGACCAAAAACACGATGATTCGGGAAGTGACGAGCCAGGACAGGCATAATCTCGAGAAACTGGAGTAGGAATTGGTTGAGCATCTGAACAATGACATCATCCGAGCCTAGAGTATTTCTATAGAAGTAGCTCAGCACACATCTTCGAGGGGTATCGTCGAGGTCCTCTTCCTTCTCCACACCAAGGAAGTGAGCTATTCGGTATGTGAGCGTCGATTTCCCCGATCCTCTGGGTCCTCGGATAATAAGCAGACTATCGGAGTCAAGCCATTCCCTGAAGCCATGACTGTTCACTACCCATTCGGTTTTGCTCAGCGTGTCTCGGCTGCGCATAGAAAGATCATCCGTAATATACGACTGCGGGAAGGCCAAAAGTCTCTTTAATCGGCGCAGCTTGACTGCGTGTCATATTAGGAGTTGAATGAAAATCTTGGCATTAAATAAAGGCTTACCAGTGGGGGCGAATTGATACATGATGGATGGCGGTATTAGAGTGGCATTATCATCCTGGTCACTTGGCTTGTGTAGAGTTTTTGAAGACAGAAGAGCTGTAGACGAGTTCAGTCATGGTTCTCAAATCTCGTAAAGAAATCATGTCAGCAGTACCTTGGACAGCAAATACAGTACTCAGCTCCATCCTAGACGGCAGAAGCGCGACTGGGGTGTTGGAGATGGACACATCGAGGTTCCCGGGGACAGAAAGGATGGCTTGGATGGCATTGCTAAGCAATAGGTAACCGGGATCGAGGCGACTTTCGAATTGACACATGGTGATATAGTTCCCTGGGAGTGTCTCGCGCGTCTCGCACGGATGATGAAGCCCATTCTCGAAGCTCGTGACCTGTTTTTTTATCAGTACTGGTTATGAAGGGAACTTTTGCTGAGCTTTGAGATACCAGAATAGGCAAACTGCCTCCGGATGCTTCGTGCTGTTCAAAAAATGAGAAGATGCGCATCTTGGTCGCCTCAAGAACCGGGTAGAACTTTGACAAGACGTCGACGGCCGCTCTCACGGCAACAGCGTCCAAGTTGGCAGAAGATTCGGGGAACGTGCCGGCTACTTCATGAACTCTTTGTAAGATGGGCTGCCACCCGCCCACAGATACGGAACTGTGCGGTGTGCCAAGGAAGATGACGCCTCTCATGGAATGGAGAATGCTTCCGCCGATTAAGTCTTCGGAGTCTTGCATACATTTAATACACGCCTATTAAAGTGTTTGGTGAGAAACATGGCAAGTTGGGGGGAGAAGAGACATGGCAACGTACTGCTTTAAGCAGGAAGCCAGCGAGACTGTGTGCGATAAATATTATCGGCTTTCCCCCGTAGCCACCTTGTCGGGCATTTCCGAGCACGCGTACTAGGTTGCTGGCCGTCTTTTCTATATCCTCAACACCAAAATGCGTCCATATCTTGGTGTCATAATTGAACAACACCACTCGGGCTCCTGGGAAGTCATCGACGACGTAGTCCGGCCAGAACACATCTCCGCATCTCCAAGTATCATATCTATCCACAGCATGCGAGTGCAGAAAGACAACACTGCAATATGCACTGTCAGCTCCAGTCGCGTGGTTTCTTGGGTTGCCATTTCAGACTCATCTTACTCAAAGTCAAAGTGTTGCTTTCGAGATCGGGATTCAATGTAGACTCTGCTATCCGCTTGAGGGTGTATTTTCATGCTCGACTCGGCGTCATCGAGAAAGAAGGTCTCGATCGACATGTCTCTCCCCAACTCTTTTGGTGCGAATGAATCTCCCGTTCCCAAAACATCAGCGTCGAAGCTCTGGGAACTGGACTGCATCATCGAGTTCCGAGTAACGGGACGAGGGTCCATCTTTCGCAATTATGACAAATCGTTGCCTTCACGGTGGTTGTAGACTGCGGTCGCCTGCCAGGCTGAGAATGGGAGTGGCTTCGCAACCCCCTAAATACTGGGTAGACGTGAAACATGACGGATAGAACAATGAATGAGATGATGTAAGCTCTTTGAAGTTGTATCGGACCAGGTCTGCGCACCGAATGAACAACGAGTGCGGCAGCTCGAGACAAAGGAATCGGTGGGGTCATTTGCGTCAGGTTCTGAACCTTTGTTGACGTGAGAGGCGATCATTTCCCGCACTACGGAGCAAGCAGCCAAGGTTTTGGAACGAACAGTCAATGAAGTCGTCTCGCTGGCGGACTGCACAAGGCCACCGCAATACACGTCCATCATCCTCTCGATCGGTCAGTGTGCCACCACATGTATACTCCGTAGAGAGGAGGATACAACCAAACATAAAAGTGGTCGCTGGTGCTACGTCCTGTATAGGATGATGATTGCGATCCAAAGTTTACATGATCTCGGTCTTCTGGTAGTTTGGGTTGTCGAAAAGGATCTTTGGAGTTTACACAATAGAAAGCCCCCCCCGGCTCCCCCCTTCTGTAAAACACCTACGTGTGGAATTGTATTCAAATACCGAGTAATTTTTTTTTTGGTCTGGGAAATAGGCGAGTCTGCGGCGGAAGCCCAGGCATCTGTGAAAACTGACAATATCTCACGTCGGCGAGTTGTAATACCAAGTCGCTGCGGCCGACATCGGCATTGGGTAACTGTCTTGACTGGCAACGAGACATGCATCAATGTGAAGGGTCAACTTGAGCGAAGTGCATCGGGGTCGGCCCAAAGGGCCATATGACCCGTCATCACTCCCATCGCTACGCCCGAGCATGGTTGCACAGGTCTGACCATGCATTGCCGTGCGGACATGGTTCATGACGCGACTGAAACAATTTTGAGCTTTAGGGTAGGTTAAGTTGACGAATGAAACATTGATTGGACCAATTGACGGCTGGCTGGACGGTGGGGCCGCGGCGGCGCACCAGAGCAGGGGCGGCAGGTGCTGGTCTGACGGCTGCTTCCGTCTGCTGCCAGTTGACCAGTAATCTCACGGGAAGAGTCGTGCTGGTCTCGTTCAAGTGCCATTTCGTTGATGATGGAAAATTTCAGAAGCCAGCATCGCCGACCTTTTAAGCAGCCCGTGCCCGCCACGGCCCTCGAGGAGATGAGTGAGTGCCAGACAGGCCAGTTCAATGGAAATGAGTCTCCGAAACGCGCAGCACGGCACATGCGCGCTCTTGGCCGCGGCTTGGCGGCGCGTCTCCCGCCTTGGCAGCCACCACGTCAACTTCGTCTCTCTCCACTACGCCTACTTCATCTTCGTCTCGTTGATCAGCTCCGTCGTGTTTTGGCTGTTGTCGGCGCCAAAACTCTCCGTCACCTATGTTGACAGCCTGTTCATGGTCGTGTCCGGCGTCACGGAAACCGGTCTCAACACAGTCGACCTCAGCAAACTGACGACGGCACAACAGGTCCTGCTCTGCTTGCTGATGATCTGTGGCAGTGCCGTATGGGTTTCAATATGGCTTGTTTCCGCGAGAAAACGCTCATTTCGCCGGCTTCTGGCTCGAAATGGCCTGGCTCGGCCTCCATTGGACCGTCGACAGAGCGTCCATGTACCCTATCCTGGCGCCTACCAGAATGCCTCGGACAGTGAAGCCCGTGAGGCAAAAGCGACCGAGGGCGATGCAGAGCCGTTCGAGGGACTGTCGGTACAGGCATCCCGTCTCAGTCCTCCTGCACCTTTGGGGAGCCGCAACAGACGTTTGCTCAACCCTGGCTCTGAACAAGCGCTTGGCGAACCCTTGGAGGAACCTACGCCCAACCCTCTAGCGTTCCTGACAAGCAAGAACATGGGACGAAACGGCGATTTCATCAACCTGACTGCCCAAGAGAGGATCCAAGTCAGTAGCATCGAGCACAAAGCCCTTCAACTACTCTCTCTCATTGTTCCGCTGTACTTCACCCTCTGGCAAGTCCTTGGCTGCCTCGGCCTGGGAGCTTGGATTGCCACAAACCAACCGCGCCCGGCTTTGGAAAACGGCATCAATCCATGGTGGCTCGGCATATTCAACGGCGTCTCTGCCTTCAACAACTCCGGCATGTCGCTGCTCGACGCAAACATGGTGCCGTTTCAGGCGGCCTACTATGTCTTGGTGACCATGGGCCTTTTAATTCTGGCCGGGAATACGGCCTACCCGATATTTCTTCGGTTTCTCCTTTGGTCTGTGTTAAAGGTCCTGCATGTCTTCCCTGAAGGACCCATTGTCACTGAATGGCGGTCGACCCTAGAATACATCCTGCGCTATCCCCGCCGTGTCTACACAAACTTGTTTCCTACGCAGCACACCTGGTGGCTTGCCTTCATGGTACTGATGCTAAATGGCATAGACTGGGCGGCATTTGAGCTTCTCAACATCGGAAATCCCGTCATCTCTGCCATACCCTTTGGACCGCGCATCATGGACGGGCTCTTCCAGGCTGTCGGTGAGTCGCTTCCTTCTGTCCCATGGGGTTTATTCTCCACAGCTGCTAACCAATACTGCCTACAGCGGTCCGATCGGGAGGCTTTTACATTGTCCCCATTGCCAAGACACACATTGGTCTTCAAGTGCTCTATGTCATCATGATGTACATTTCCGTTTACCCAGTCATCATTACCATGCGCAACTCCAACGTGTATGAGGAGCGCTCCCTGGGACTATTTGCCGTCGAGTCAACCAAAGACGAGGAATACGTCGATCCATACGCCAAGGCCCTCAGGTCGTTTCGAACAAGGCGGCTGTTCATCTCGCAGCAAATTAGGGGTCAGCTGGCCGATGACATCTGGTTGCTCGCACTGGCCACATTCATCATCACCGTCATCGAAGCGCCGCACTTTGCCGAGGATCCAGTATCATATAGTGTTTTCAACATTATATTTGAGATTATATCCGCATACGGCTGCGTTGGAATATCCGTCGGCTCGCCCGGAGCCAATTACAGTTTTTGTGGTGGCTGGCGCGCTGGCAGTAAGCTGGTGGTTTGCCTTGTCATGTTGAGAGGCCGGCATAGAACACTGCCCGCCAGTCTGGATTATGCGGTACGTCCTGCCGGAAAGGACATACAAGAAGAAGTACTCGAGGAGCATCATTAGCGCGGCGTTTGAAGCCTTTAGATTTACATTGATAGAGCATTATACCTTAGATATCTCATAGAATATGATTATCCTCAATCATCTTATAAATTGTTTCAGGGCTCGGTTCGCTTCTGACTACACATCCAGTGCACAATCAGTTTTGTGAGAATATGGCACCAAGCTCTCGAAGCTCGTTATATCTCGCATCCTTCTCAATCGCAACATCCATCTTACTTGTGAGCACCTTGACCTCGTCGATGGTCCTTGTACCAAAGTCAAAGTCCTCATCACCACCAACAAACGCAACCAGTATCTTGACCCATGTATCCAACATTTTGCGCTCCTCATCTGTCGGAAGCTGATTGATGGAATAACTGCGCTAATTAGAACTCACAGCCTCCACATCGACGCGCACAGGAGAAAAGTCAACAAACTTACTTCCACAGGGGCCCGTCCATGGCGTGACTAACCCCGTACTCCATCGGCGCAACCGTCTCGTCAATGAAGCTCAATCTATAATCAATTCGATACCGCCAAATATCCCTCGTCGTGAGCCCATGTCTGCTCAGCGCGTCAACCAAATACCTACTCGACGCTCGAACTTGTCCATCCGCAATGATTCTACCAAACGCGTCCTTCCAATCCCTAATGTCACGCGACTTTGGGAGCGAATACTGTCCGAGAATCTTGGCCGTCGCCGCAGGGGAGTAGTAATTCGCCGCCTGGAGCCGCAACGACTCCAGAGTCGGCTCCGTCGGCCCATTAAACTGCGCGTACAGCGTCTCCTCATTAGCAACTTCTCCTATGAGCAGCTTCATCCCCCGCGACGCAAAGGCCTCCGCAAAGGCCTCCGACTGCAGGTACTCGACCATGCCGGCGTGGAAAAACAGCCCGTCCGTCACAGGGCGAAAGGTATGGCTCTTCAAGTGGCGGATGCATTTCACGAGGTCTGCTTCGCTCGTGGCCCGAAGCCGCGCGAGCCTCTGCGCCGGCGGCAACGAAGCCGGCATACCAAAGTGCTCACAGACCTCGTCGAACTGCGCCTCGGCGTCCTGCACAGTCTTTGGCTGCGCGGGAATCGCATTCGACGACATCCACGCGCGGCGAAACAGCTTTCCTGCACGCGGATTGCGATGCCGTCGGAAGTCATGTAGAATCTGCGCCTCGACGCCGTACGCACCCGCGCTCCTGCCCGCAATCGTCATGTTGTCCACGTCCCCCCCAAACGCGGCAATGTTGTCGTGCACCCATTCCAGGGCGAGCCTCTGGTCCCACAGGCCAAAGTTGCCTGCGGCCTCGCCGCCGCTCTCCTCGAGCAGGGCGCCCGAGGACAAGAAGCCGAATACGTTGAGGCGGTAGCTCACGGCTACGACGATGGCGTTCAGGCCCCCCGTGGAAATCAGCTCGGTCGGGTCGCTGGCTGCGTCGTGGCATGCGTCGCCGACCTGGAACCACCCGCCGTGCAGCCATACCATGACGGGCCATTTTGCAGTCGCGGCTGCGTCGGCGGGAACCGGGGTCCATATGTTGACGTACAGGCAGTCTTCTGTGCCCTTGACGCCGTCATTCGCAGAGTTGACTTGCCCCGTGGCCAGGTCGCGGTCCTCCTGTGCCGCGGGGGGACGCAGCTCCGTGGCGTTGAATGGCTGGTTGGCAGGGGAGTATGTGAATGACGGAGGGAGAGGGCGAGGCTTGCGCCATCGATGCTGGCCGGTGGGAGGCAGCGCGTACGGCACGGCGGCATAGCGACGAGCTTTGTTGTCGTACTGCAGGCCTGTGATGCTGCCGCGGGGGCCGAGGTCGACGGTGTGTTGTTGAGTAGTGTAGGAGAGTGTGTTTCCCATGACGATGTGTGTGCTTCGTTGTGGTGGCGATGGTTTCTAACCGTGTGCTTTCGGTACGGCGGCATATATATGTGAATACTGCTCGCCAAGTCGGGTATTGAAGAGAGACCGAAGTCGGTTTCGGAGGTCAGATTAGAACCCGACTTTCCGAGGTTTCTGGCTCGACGGATGCGGGGAGCAAGGTGGAGGTGGAGTTCCGTCGAGGTTCCGATTCGGAGATGGCCGGCGAGGTTCCAGCCGGGCTGGAGGCCCGAAGCGGCTGTAGTGCGCCGGGACGAGACGGGAAAATTGGCAGACCTCGGTGCTGCGTTTGGCGCGTTGTCTTGATGACACTCCACAGCTGAATCTTGGCCACATTGGAACAATCGTGACTGGCTAGATGAACTACTGAAGCATGGTAACTTGGTTTCCAATTGTTGTCATATTTGCCTAGCAGCCACGCAAAAGATTAATAGCTTCGCAACTCGTCAAAAACCGAGGTTGTTTCTCTATAACCTTCAAAACGAGAGCTATAAACTAACCCGCCTCCCCCGCTGCTCTTTCCTTCTTTAATTTTCGGAAGCGTAGCCAAATCTAGGAAGAGAAAATGCTGTGAATCCAGTATCCGTTGCGGCTCAAGCAACTAGCATGCGGAGTAACAGCCTATCGCACCAAAAAATGGGCGTGGCCACGCCACATGTATTGATGTGTTAGTACCCCCTATATCCTGTGCGACACAGCTATCACCACTCCAAAAAGCCTGATCCAAGAGTACTCGCGCCACTTTCGTCCCTACATTTTGCAAACTCCGGCCTGGGAGTCAGCATGATATTGAAATCATCACCCTCCCTGATGGACATGGTCCCCAGCACAGGTCGCCCCTCGTCGGCACGGGGGAACCTTGGGCTTCCCACCAGCTCGACGTCGAAGCGGTGCAGGAGCGTGGCTACAAAGATCGTCACGGAGAAGCGGGCAATGAACCGTCCGCTACACATGGTCTTGCCACCGCCAAACGGCCGGAACGAGGGACTGCGAGGCAGGTTCTTGTTGCTGCGCCAGCGCTCGGTGCGGAATTGGTGCGTGGCATCGCCGAATATGCCCTCGTCGAAATGCAGCAGTCGATGCGGCACAAGGATACGGCTGCCCTTGCGCATGCGCTTCCCGCCAATGACGGTATCTCGTGTGACGAACCGGACCGACGCTGACCAGCCCAACATGCGCAGCGTCTCGTGCCAGACGGCATCGACCTCGGGACACTTTGCGGCATCTTGGATCACGGACGGGTCTGCAAGATCGGGTCCGCGAAATGCCGGCGCTGTTTCCCTACGGTAGGCGGCTAG
>NW_011942151.1:1098142-1175871 GCF_000187425.2 Metarhizium robertsii ARSEF 23 | reverse complement strand
CAGATTAAGAACTCTAAGAATAGCAAAAGACTTAGCCATGTTAACCTATTTAATACTCGTAGTTGTCCCCATCTATTCGGTGGGATCGTCACCGTATGCTCTTGCAACTATGTAAACGCCTTGTCTAGCACCTCTGGTCTTTGCATGCCGGCAGAGCGACTGAACAACGACGACCACGCGATCGATGAGATCACTTCATTCAGGACAGCCGCTTTACACGCATCGGCTGCCACTCATGTCCTATCCAGCGTTATGAGCGAGCCGGGCGCTGCGCCGGGCGAGGCTTCGCGACATGCCTCGCCCATACCGACTCACTCACAACACACGAACTCAAACGAAACACAACCTTGCGTACCATGCGCAACAAGTACAGCCATTTACTTGATACAAGACTCGTCTTTCGCAAAAAATGACATATCAAGTCCAAGCCGGACTCAGAACGCAACACTCCAACCCGATGCACAACCACAACCCCAGGTGTTCGAGCAGCTCACCGACGCGATAAGCCTACAGACGCTCGCTCTGCAAGATCGGTACTGGAAATCATCGTACATCTTCTCGCCGAACGGCTTCTCTCAGCCGATAGAAGTCGATCATGTTAATGGAGATCTGGAAGCCAACACACTTGAGGATGATCACTCTCACAACCTTGAGCATCATCAATATACGGTTCCCATCACCACCGCAGAGCCGCCGTACGTTAAGTCTTCAACAGCACATACGGTCGACATGGAGGACTCTCAGTCAAACCAGACTACCTCTCAGCATCACACATCCTCGCCAGAAGCTTTCGTGCCAGACGTTGAGCTCTTCGTCGACACCACAGCCACCAATGAAGGCCACGAAGAGCCACTAACATGCACCATCGCCGTATCTGCCCGACGCAAAGAACTATTGTCCGCAGCACCAAGACGCGCTGGCGATCCTCTGTACTACAGGACGTCCGCACAAGCTGCTTCGCTCTGCCCTCGTGTCGTGCACAAGTCGGCTCGGATGCGTAAAAGATACAGGAGCACGTCGAAGATTACGGCATTACCAAAGGATGGTACAAAGGGAAGGGCTGTAGCAGAAGAGCTTGACGCCAGCACCTGTCTCGATGGCTGAGAGGTACCAACTCATCATCGAAAAACATGCTCGTTCGCAGTGCGAAGACATCCTACATATTAACAACGCAAGCCGTTGCATGCCTCTTTTCGTCCTCCACAGCGTACGGACACGGACAGCGAAGCGTCCAATTATTGTACATCATTTTATCGCAATGATTCTCTGCGGCATACGGACCGCGATGCGCTTCGCGATTCACGAAGGAAGAGATAGGAGAGGATTACAGCACTTACCTACTTTACGATTGAAACGCCAAGCGAAAGGCGTTTTGTATATGAGAGTTCTGCGAGAGCAAATCAGGACTACTCTTTTGATACCAGAGATTCTTTTAGGCGCTGATACGGGATACTCAGGGATATATACCTCTGGGCGGCTTCTTGCTTTTAGCGTTGATAGCTTTTGTAATTTATTGATTGGATGATGTCATGGATCGTATCATAGGAATACTCATCTCACATACTCCCATGTTGATTGTCCCATGATGATCCGATTCCATTGCCATGTCTGCTAGAGTAAGTTGTCATGGGCACTGACTCCATGGATAGCTCGAGCTTGCACGTTACCGAACTCGATTCTTGAACTGGTCATTTGGTGTCTGCGAAAGGACTGGTATTGATATCAAAGCATGTCTATAGAAAAGCCTCCCCCAGTGAAGGCGCTACTCGCTAGGCGTAGCCTGTCCACTCTTTAAGAAATCCTCATAAACAGGAACCAGAGCATCCGAGCGCATCGAAGTTCCATAGTAGAACAGCACCCTGCCATCATTATGGAAGCTGCCATCAGACCTCTCAAAGAACCACGCCAGGTTCTCATCCCTCTCATCGACCGTCCAGGCCAAAGTCGGGTAATCCTGCTTGATGGCAGTGAAGATGTTGTCCATCATGCCACTGAGCCAGCCAGATTTGGTGGTGGAAAGGCTTGTGAGGACAGCCATTGTCTGCTTCGCGCCACCGGGCTTGACGATGGCAATGCATTGCATGGCGTCGTCGTAGTATGCGGAGAATTTCTTCTCCTCTAGTGAGTTGATGAATGTGTCAACTGAAGCTTCAGTGTCGAGACCCTGAGAGCTGCCGACAAGGGCGGCCTTGAGCTTCTCGATGTCCTTGAACTCGGAAATGGAAGTGGCCCTCTGGATGCGGTCGCCAAGACGGATGAGCGTGCCAGCACCAGAGTCGGTGAACAGCTCCTTCTCAAGATCACTGGGGTGAATGATAGCGACACTGGAGCTGCGAGGCAGATCCTTAAGCAGATCATGGATCTCCAGGATCTTCAGACGTGTTCCGAACTTGAAGAATGGCTGACGACTGATGGTTTCAAGCTCCTCATCGAGGTTGATCTGAGAGATCTTCTTGTCCTCGCCGTTGAAGAGACCGCCCTTTTCTGAGAGGTAGACGACCTTGAGAGGCTTGAGAGCACGAGCAAGCTCAGCAGCCGCAACGTCTGCGTTGACATTCAGGAGGTGACCGTCATCGCTCTCAGCCATTGAAGTAAGAATCGGCACATAGCCGGCCCTAATGCTACTCTCGATAGCCTGTGTCCTAACCTCAGTGATCTTACCGACATACTGCCACTTCTCCTTATCAAGGTAAGTAGCTCTGAAAGCACCCTGAATAGCACGAGTCGCAACGCCAAGAGAGTCTAAACGCTCAATGAACCTCGTATTCTCCTCCAGGAAGAGCTTTCTCGCGATACCCAGAGTCTTTGCATCCGTCACTCGGATGCCTCCCTCGAACTGCGGCTCCACGCCAGCAGCCTCTAGGAGAGAGTTCAGCTGCGGACCGCCGCCGTGGACGACAATCGGGTATAGACCGAGCTCGTAGAGCAGGAGGATGCTACCGCATAGCTCATCGAGGTAGTCTCGGAGAATCGCACCACCGACCTTGATGACGGCGAATTGCTGGTCGGTGACGGTGAAGACGCGGAGGTAGGCTGCTGTCTCGCGCTTGCTGCCAATGTTACTGATGGTCTGGGCGACGATCTCGCGGATCCTGTTGCTGGTGGGTGAGGAGGCGGCAGAGAGGGCGGATGTCGTTGGGACGGCGCTGTTGAGGGATCGGGTCGAGGTCAAAGAGGGTGTCGCTGCACGGGCAGTCGGTCGAGAGGCAGCATTCTGACGAGCGGTCGAGAGACTGCGGTATCGGCTCGAGTTCAGGGCTGCGCGCGAGAAGGTTCGGGCAGCGGTCTGACCGGCCTCGCCGACCCTGACGACACCTGGCAGCATCTTGGGCAGCAATTGAGCGGTTTGCTGAAAGGTCAATTGCTGGTGAGTCGGATGTTGTTGGGGATGAGGTTTGGGTTATGACTCATGTGGGGAAGGAAATAATCCAGATCGACGAGGTGGGGCAACGGCGTGATGAAGAACGAAAATGCTATGCCCGCATCGAAGAAATTATGCAGCAGAACCCCTACGCCAAAAAACGAAGTATTCTCGACGCTGTAAGCTTTTGGCTTCTCAGCGAGGGATATTTCCGGACAAGAAAAGCCATTTCTGCCCACTTGGTCGACACGGTATCAAGGCACCATGGGGAGTCAAGATTCACATTCACTGCGAAGGAAGATATGAATACCCCAGTCCGCATTTACAACGAACTTTGGGCCCCAAGGTTGAAAAGTACGCTTGAAGTCATACCCCCGCCCACGGTTGGAACTCCGGCACAAGAGATTGTCAAAGCCGCCGTCGATGAAACAAAAGCGATCCAAGCACTACCTCTTGGATCCGCATGGTGGGCTCAATGCCGCCGGCGAGCACTCGCTGGCGCTGGAGACGTCCCCGAAGAAGAAATCGATCTCGCGTTGCTGATCCTGATCAACAGTCGCGGCAAATCCTTCTGTACCCTTTGCGGGGGCGAGGCAGATGGCAATCACATATGCCTGCGCTGCTATAAGATGAAGCCCAACGCTCACCCGAGTCTCTGCCAGTGCGGGGAGCAACGCTCGAAAGGGAGAAACATGTGCAACAAGTGCGAAGTTGCTTCAGGTGTTTTGCGTGTGATGGACCGAGAGCGGTTGGAAAACGATTGTGCGAACAGTGCTTCCTTGCTGACAACCGGGTCTGGCAACGCGAACGCAGAGAAGATGGGATCTGTCAGGACTGTGGCGGTCCAAGAGCGAAATACCGACAAAGATGCGAAGACTGTTCTGAAGCAATCCTGAAGCAGGTTTCGCCACAGGACATGCGACAGGAAGTCAACCCAAACATAAGACAGAGTGGCATGGGAGGCGAAAAGCGGGAGAGGGAGCCTGGGTATCCTGTGCCTGCTCAGGAGAATGCTCAGGAGAATGCTCGGGACAATGGCGAAGGGAACCGATGTGGCAATCCGAACTGTGGCATTGTTTTGCCACCTGAAGGCAGGTTGGTAAATCAGAGATGCAGTGCTTGCTATGCATATGCCCGCCATCCTAGTCACCTGGGCGCGGACAGAACACGAGAAATCTGCGAGAAATGGAAGCTCCGGCATCGCGAATCCTTCGCGGATCGCACCTGCTCAAACCTCGCTTGCGGTGTGGCCCTACCACCTGGAACGGGGGCATATGGGGGCCGATGTCGAAAATGCCACCGGTACTTTTTGGACCATCTGACAGAGAGACCGGACTGGACGTATTCCAATCGGACCTGCTCCAATCCCGCTTGTGGCATGGCTCTGCCACTGGGTTCAAGAGTAACCTTGGGCAGATGTCGAAAATGCTACCGGCATTTCTCCGCGTATAAAACGGAGAGGCAGCCTCGCGATGGTACAGGTAGTGATCCTGATCCTGACATTGATATCTCAACGTCGCACAAAGCGGCACAATGCATCTTGTCGCCACGTCGGTTTCGCCACCTTGGAAATCATGCGGGAACCCCTCATCTGTGTCATCACCCTCACTTGCTATTTTCATCAGCATCTTCTTCCACACGAATTTCAAACGCACGGCTAGACGCCATGCTCACCATTCCAGCCCGTTCCTTTGCCTTTGCTCGATTGCACACCGGGCAGGCTATCAAAGTCATCAACACAAACGGCAGTCAAGTCATTGATACATGGGCCTTTTGCATCCCAGCCCCGGGCATGTTCCCCGCCTACATGTCCATGGTCCATACACGTTCGACCCTGCCTGAGTTGATGCCCTCAAATCGGGAGACGTTCCTCGATAATCGACGACGGCCGATGCTCACAATGCTTCACGATACGTCACCCGGCGTGCACGACGTCTTCTTCGCCGCCTGCTCCCCGGAGCGTTATGCCCAGCTCGGTAGCGCTCCTGAGCATGACAGCTGCGCGAATAATCTCTACTCGGCAGTCAAGGCATATGGCGAGGCAGCGTTCGACAAGGTAGTCGAGTTTCTTGAATGTGGATGGGTGCCCGACCCGCTGAACCTGTTCATGAACGTCGTCGTCAAAGGCAACAAGTTGCACAACTTGAGACCGCAGAGCAAGGCCGGAGATTACGTTGTGCTGCAGGCCGAACAGGACTGTGTGATTTTCATGAGTGCTTGTCCCATGGATATCACCGATTGCAACGGCGGCAAACCAAGCAGTGCCGAATACCATGTGCTCGACGATCCCGCCTGACGACGACGACACATCATTCTCGTTGTCAAAGGGTGGCCGATGGCACTCACTCTGGGCTCATGGAATATTGGCATCGGGGGTACGTTGAATACAGCAAGACGTGGCGCCCTCTTCGCCCGTGTTTAGAAATAAACTACCTGCTGCCGTCTATCCGCGGCCGAGCCGGCCAACCCATGACGCGAGCCAACTTCTCCCAGCTCTCCCAAGCCCTCTCCGCGTGCTCCCAGATGGTCTCCTCCCCGTGCACTGCCGTAGTCCTCGAAAACACCTCCATGCTCACCCATCCCTCCCACCCGGCGCCGACAAGGGCCTGTATGACGCTCACAACAGGCAAGTACCCTCTCTCCTCAAAGGGAAACAGCCTGGCGTTCCGACTGAGAGCCATGAGGGGAACCAGTCCCGCCTCCTTGCGCCAAGGGTGGTCCTGCGTCAGCGGCTCGTCGGGCAATTCCGCATCGGCAACTTGCAGCAGCGGCATCCTGCACATGGGAACCGTGTCGACGAGTCTCGCGAGGGACGCCCTCAAGTCCGCCTCTGCGTTGGGCGTCCTGCCCCCCGCCGCCTCGGGGTCCATGTACGTCCGGCCGCAAATGTTGAACGTATCAGGGAGAAAGAGCAGGCCGTCGGGCTCGCGCGCGAGCTCTATCCTGTCCCACGCCTGGTGCCAGTCCCTGACGTGCGCCGCGAAGCACAGGTTCTCATAGGCAACACGTATGCCTTGCGCCTTTGCCGCCCGCGACAGCTTCGCCAAGTCGGCCGCGATGGCGTGCCGGTTGTCGGTGTAGTCGGCCGCGCTGACCGTGGGCAGGGTGCTCGGCACGCCGATGATGTCGGCGCCCAGTCGCCGCGCCGTGGCTAGCCAGAGCCTGAACTCGTCGAGCCGCTTCTCCCGGAGGCCCGGGTCGGTCAGGCCGTCGAAGTTGCGGAACGGCTGGAGCGAGAGGATCTTGAGGCCGAGCCTCGCTGCTAGGTTGGCGACGTTGGTGGCGGCCACGAGGACGGCGACGGCCTCGTGCGCGGCGTGCGAGGGCGGCTTGGGGCGGAATTGGACCGAGTACTGCACCAGGTCGTCCCAGTACATCTCTACGCCGAGGAAGCCCTTTGCCGCTGCGACTTTGAGCTTCACATCTAGGGGGTGGAGGGTGGACGACCCGAGCGACATGGTTGCTATGGAGGGGAGGAAGCGCTTTTGCTGCTGGACCTCGCCGGTGATGCGGTTTCCGTTGCTCATGTTTGCGCGGTCGAGTGCGGGTTTGTTTTTCGAAATGGCGGGCGTATATGTTTGGTGAGTGGCCGAGTGTGGTGTAGTATCAGAGTGCTAGGTAGGCAGGCAAACAATATTGGCAACGGGGCGAGTGAACAAGATGGCGGTTTGGCACGAAGACGCCCCAAATCATGCTTGTGCTACGCCATCCGGCGAATGAGACTGCTACGTTATGAGCACACGGGCAAAAGCAACAAGGATAGGTGTGTGGCTATATTTAGCCGCTCCTCCCGTCGTCTTTTTCTCGCCGTTTACAATCTAGTATTGGCTTACCGTCTGCGTTGTTGGGAAACAACAAGCGGTACAGCAAGCTACAAGGAATGAATAGAGATTTCATCCCTCAGGGTATTTTCCATAGATTCAATATGCCGGCGAGACGTGGGGGCAGTACTGGTTCTGTGTCTCCCTGTTTTACGATTCTTGTGATTATCGTGGGTTTGTCACGGAAACAAGCGGTGTAGCGGCTGTTTGTGGATGTTTTTCAAATACAAGCTTCCCCCTCTTTTTCTCTTGAATGAGTGATAATGATTATAGAGGTATATTAGCGGTTGTAGTGATTGTGGGAGATGTGTGTGTGTAGGAGCAGGGACTTACGATTGGTTGTTTGTGGCAGGGTCTCAATAACAGAAGAGGCAGATGACTTGGGTAGAGAGGAATAGGATTGACTTGGAATACGGGCGAGGGTAGACTGCTTAGATATACTGTGTGTGTGGGTATTTTAGGTTTTTGGCGTAACTTGGCGTAAGTTATAGGCGTAAAGTTAATTTACATTTATGATGATAGTAGCAGAGGCTATTGTGAGATGGCCTTGGCTAGTAGTTATAGCGTAGTATTAATTATAAAATAAAATAATTAAATATTAATTAATAGAGGTATATTAGCTCGTTTAACCAGCTTTCGTCTTTGTAGCCCATCGTGTCTTGAGTTGAAAACAACCGAACCAAGTCTGTGTTTAGCACGTCTTGACTCTTATGTTTCTGTGGTATTGGCCCTCACTTTACCAAGTCGAGCATCCATTGTCAATCCTACTTTTGGCTGGTAATTTTCAATCCTTGGCTTGCAATAGTAGTCATTTGCTATAACAGGGGGAGAACCAATATTTACCTCGAGATCCTGGAGCGAATCCAAGGGAGCATAGGGGATTGGATACCACTAACAAATAGTCCCGGGTTGATACTCCATGCGGCGGTAGCCGGGACCGAGCGCTTTACACAATGCAGCGAAACACAATATTACTTTTGTTACAGAACCCATTGTGCCGTGTCTCGTTGCCGGGGGCCCGTGGATGCTTCTGCCCGGCGTTGCCATAATTGTACAAAATTCTGTTGGGTAAGGGAAGAGAGATGCGTGGCCATACAGAAGTGGAATATCAGTAGGCTGGACAGGGTCTGTGTTGGAGTTGCGCATGTGATGAGACTTTGGATTACTATCTGAGGCCTGGAACCGACTTGACATGTTGGCGTGTTCCACTGCACCATTAGTAGCGTTGCGTGAGTGCCGTGGACAATTTTCCCTCTTTGCTTCTCGCACTCCCGTTTCTCCTCTTATAAGTCAGTCCCTCCTTGAGCCGTGAAGTCGCCCCTGCGTCGATATCACTGTGGGTAGAGACTACAAAGGGTATGAAACTCGTAGCCATTCTTCATGCTCTCCTGGTAACTGCTAAATTACCCTCAATGTGTCTGGAGATCCGGATACTCCCTGGTTGAACACTTCCTGATATACAGCTTCCTCAGCCTGCCTGAAGGCCGTATCTGTCTCCCAAGTTCCCCGCCCTCTTCTTTCCATCCATCCTTTTGCAAAATTTCCTTGTGTTTTCTATACTAAGTCATCCTTCAACATAATGGTGTCCAACGGTGTCAAGGACAAGGGCCCAGGCAAGCTCGCGATTGCGCACCGCGCTGCCACGACCGACATTGCCCTCCAGGCCGAAAAGGACTTTTCGGCTCAAAACTACCAGTCCCTACCCATTGTGTTTTCCCGCGCTCAGGGCGCGTCCGTCTGGGACCCCGAGGGCCGTCACTATCTCGACTTCCACTCGGCTTCTACGGCCCTCAACCATGGCCATTGTCACCCGAAGCTCGTCGCTGCGCTTGTCGACCAGGCCTCGCGGCTGACGCTCACCTCGCGCGCCTTTCACAACGACGTATACCCGCAGTTTGCCGAGATGGTAACCAAGACATTTGGCTATGACCGCGTCCTGCCCTCAAGCACTGGCGCCGAGGCGGCCGAGACTGCTATCAAGGTCGCTCGAAAGTGGGCTTACAAGGTAAAGGGTGTTCCCAAGGACCAGGCGATTATCCTCGGCGCGGCAGGGAACCACCACGGACGAACGGTACGTAATGCGGCATATCATGAGGCGACTTGGGGTGAACATGAACACAGTTGACAGCAGCGTCTTTGCTTCACAGCTAGCCACAATCTCTCTGGCTTCCGACGCCCAGTCGCGGGATAATTACGGCCCCCTAGTCTCCAATATCAGCTGCTATATTCCCGGAACCGACAGGCCCATCGCGTACAACGACAAGGACGCGCTGCGGGAGGCCTTTGACAACGCGGGCTTCAACCTGGCCGCCTTTGTCGTCGAGCCGATCCAAGGAGACGCCGGCGTCATCGTCGCCGACGACGAGTACCTCCGAGAGGCGCGGAGCCTCTGCGACAAATACCGTGCCCTGCTGATCTGCGACGAGATCCAGACGGGCATTGCGCGAACCGGAAGGCTGCTCGGGCACTACTGGAGCGGCGTCAGGCCCGACCTCGTCCTGCTGGGCAAGACCATGACGGGCGGCATGTATCCCGTCTCGTGCGTCCTGGGCAGCAACGACGTCATGCTTACGGTTGAGCCGGGGACGCATGGGTCGACGTACGGCGGCAATCCGCTCGGCGCGGCCATCGCCATGCGTGCTCTCGAGGTCGTCGACGAGGAAAAGTTGGTCGAGCGTGCCGAACGCCTTGGCAATATTCTCCGCGAGGGTCTGAGGGCTATCCAGGCCTGTAATCCTATTATCCAAACTGTCCGTGGTAGAGGTCTCTTAAACGCCTTCGTCATCGACCAGTCCAAGACGAATAGATGCTTGGGTATAGAACTGTGTGAGCGGATGAAAGAGAAGGGCCTTTTGGTACGTATTTACACGTGCACTCGTTATTTGACAAGACTTGTTAGTAATGGTTTTCAGCTCAAATCAAGCCGTACCGGTGTCATTCGTATCGCTCCGCCCCTGGTTGTCACCGAAGACGAACTTGAAAAGGGACTGGAAATTATCAAGGAGTGTGTTGAAGAGCTTTCGGGCCTGTCGAGCACCGGGTAAGTCAAATGTCGATGGTTTGAAGTGGCAGGGAGTGTAGAGTCGGAAAGTTGGCACGGTCATGTTGAAAAGTGGTGAGCAGCAGAAATAATCAGCGAAATTCCTTGCAAGCCTCCATCGTGACACGCATCAGCTCTACCGTATTACAGGCGTTTCTGTATGAAAGAAAGCCTGTGCCTTTTGTGTAGAGGAATGTGAAAAGGGAAGCCTGGTCTTGTCGGAAATGTAGTGGGAAAACGCGGATCCATGACCTTTAACTCTACCTTGAGTCTGCTCTGTTGGTTGTCCATTTCCCCTTGAGTTGTGAGGGAGGAGGACTCAGGATGGTGCCCTCACTGAGTACAATTAGTATCTTGAAACTAGAAGATATAAAGGACACTGAACGATGGATATGAGCGTGGTCCGGCTATGGTGAGGAAGACGAACGAGAGCTGCCGAATTCCCTGGTCAAGAGCAGTTGGGAAAACACTCCACATGACAATCTGCTCAGCACAAATGTATATATATTGTCAGGGGTTTGTGAACGATGGCGGGCTGACCCTGTGTGTCGAGTGTGCGAGGTGTAAATTGTAATTTATTCCCTGTTTAGGAAATTGGATACCATTGGTCCTGTTTATTTTGGACTCTGTTCCTAACTGTCTCCCCTGACCTGGCGGCAGGTTGTGAATTTGGCCCTCCTTCTGGCGTGTAATACAGCTTGGGATCGACCATCTGTAAAGAGACAGCTACCTCATTCCTGAAAGGTCCCATGGCTTCTTGGTTTCCATCTTCATGAAGCCACTCACATCCATGACTTCTATCGCCTCTCCACAAAGCCGTTCCTCGTCGTCTTGGGGGAAGAACATCCGCACTGCCTGCTTCAATGCGGTTTTGTCTGACCACGTCCGAGGGACCGTTTCGCCGTCTCTCAAAACCCGAAGCACAGTTGGTAGCTGATAGGCAGGCAAGTCTCTGGAAAGGTCGCCCCTGATAGTACTCAGGTCAACTGTATGGAAACAGTCCCGGAGACGAACAAGGGCAGCCACCCGGGTATCGCACTGCGGATCTGCCACCGGCATGATGTATCCCTCTGCGATATAAGGAAGCGCAAGCAGGAAGGACTCGACCTCCATCCGCGGGACCTTGTACGTATAAAACTTGAACACTGCGTCAATGGCACAACGTTAGATTTTGCGTCTCGCGCAAGACGGGCATGAGTAAGGGTTCAATGCTGACAATCCATGTTTGCCCTTCCTTTGAAGATGTACCGGCCGTTCTCGCGGATGGCCAGATCGCCAGTTTTGAAAAACCCGTCCGAGTCCATACATTGCGCCGTAGCGTCCGGCGAGTTCAAGTACCTGAGACCACGGGCAGTGTTTAGCGCATGCCGTCAGACGAAAAGTGAGGGAGATGTATACCCAAGAAACATAGACGGAGTCTTTACAAGCAGCTCCCCCTCGTCACCCCCTGACAACTTGATAGTCACGTTTGGAAACGGCACCCCCAAATCACCCTGGCTCACACTCGTGTCAGAAAAAGCGCAAGCCTATTCGGCGAGATGCCTCACCTCTACCATGCCGGCCCCCTCGTCGCAGATGGAAATCTCTTGTGTTTCCGTCGACCCGTACTGCACCTTGAGCGGCCGTCCGCCACGCATGTCTTTCCAAAACTCCTTGATGCGATTCGACAACACGGCTCCCGATGCGGACGCATCGCGAAGCTGCCGAACCCCCCGAACGTACTCGTCAATCGTAGGCTCGGGCAACTTGGAGATGTGTCTCTGGAAAAAGTCCATCATGCCGTACCAGAAAGTAGGGGACAAGGCAATCCGCGTGGCGGTTCCATCACGGAGCTTCTCCCATATAAGGTCGTAGTTGCGTCCGAAATTGTGAATCTCGACGCGAACCCCTATAAGCAGCATTTGGAACAGTTTCGTGAAATACAGCGACCAGAACGCGCCCCTCGGTATGATGCAAATCTCCTCATTTGGCCCGACTTCCTCCAGCCGAGCATACTTGCTGACCGTCCGACGGGCGTGCAAAACACCCTTTGGAGGGCCGCTCGTCCCCGAAGTAAAGAACAATATGCTAGGACACTCTTCCGACACGGCGGCCGCCGGATCCAGCGCAAGGGACGTAACCGGCACCGGGTTCTTAGATTCAGAGTCGCCCACGTGGCTCCCGACCAAGAGAGAGGGTATTTCGACCTCGTCTTCGATCCGGGCCAATAGGTCGACTTGTTCGGGCCCAACGAGAATACAGCACGCACCACACTGCCGCAGGATATGTGCTGCTTCGGATGCAAGTGCGCCCGTGGCTGTTATTTGCAGCAAGGATTGTCAATTCGTTCCAGCGAGACGTTTTGCCGCGACGGGGGGGACGGACTCACGCATGGGGACGGCAACACCGCCGAGAGCCAGGACAGCGAGGACCGCAATGATGAATTCGTAGCTGTTGGGGGCCAAGACGGCAATGAAAAACCCGCCGCGGTTATCTAGAATGTCCCTGTTGAGAAGACTCTGAAGCTTCTGCACGAGGTCCACGGTGCCGTGGAGAATGTGGCCGTAGCCAAATTGTGTGCCGCGGCTGCGGTCGTCGACAATAACTTGACCATCTCTGCGGGTGGCGAGTTGGACGAGTCTAGAGAAGATGGGGTCGTCGGGGAGCGCGGTCTGTGGAAGAAGCATGTTTTCGTAGACTATACTGGGATCACAACACGAGCTTGCAAGTTTAGGAGTATGGGGGGAGCGGTCTGTGACAAGGGCTCGGAGTGGTATTGGCTCAATTTAAAGATAACCTCGAAGGGTCTTAAAGGTCCTTGGTTTCTTAGGAATGTGAGGGGCCAAGGCTTAGATTATATACATGAAAGGAACAGCGATGCCGGAGGCTTCCAGGTTATAGCTTCGTGTAACGACGTTGGGCCGTTGCTGCGTCCCAAGCCCCCAACCGTGTAATATGTTAGCTTTGGAAGAGCCTTTTCTGATATCTGGTCCGGGCAGGACACGTGATGACCTTTGTAGTTGACGGCTAGGACATGGCCTTGCAGGAGGACTTTTGCTCTCAACGGCCAATCTGAACTCTTGCTGGGGCGCATGGTGTATTGCCGAGGCCAATCTGCTAGCGATTGTAGTCGTTTGATACGGGTGCTTGGGGTGAGACTGTGTGACAAGGGCTCAGTGAGGGCTTGTGAATAGCTTCAAATTCGGCGACTACTTGTTTTTGGGGTTTTTACGGTCCTGACCTGTTACCCGTATATATACATGACGTCCCGTATGTGTGTAACCTGACCTACATGACTGAGGCATCTAGGTTATCGCTGCCTTGGGTTTTTAGCTTGTATCCCCCGACTTATCTCGCGGACCACCCTGTGTACCGTGGCGATGCACCCTTTGCTGTGTTGCAGCCGGGATCGGGTATGATAGGGGTTAATAGTTATCCGGAAGATTAGAAAGGCCCCGTCACTTATCCGTATGGGATACTGTGCCCAACCTGATCGAATCATACACTCCGCTATTGCTCCGTCAAACTAGCACAGTTGTCAGATGGGCGAGAATATTCAACAATGACTATTTTAGAATAGACACCCAGTACGTGCCGTTGACGTCTATCCGTCCTATTGAGGTCCCACGGACTGGGAACCGTTCAGAGAACCAACGGCCCCCTTCCCCTTTTTTCTGCTCCCTAAATCGTCATCTAAGCCATTGGCAGAGCCATTGCCATGCTTGTCACTCGTCTTGGACAGATGACGATCGGCAGCATCGCTGTAAGTATCCAATGACCGGATGGCCGAGGTGCATATGGCATCAATGTCGCCATGTATGATGAATGCATTCCAGCCCATGTCAATCCTACGCTCAAGGGTACAAGGGGAGATGCCAAAACCCATGATGGGAAGATCATTGGCCTTTGCGGCGTCCCGGATCCTCCGGAGCGCAGAGACAAACACGGGTTCATCACCATCGAGACTGCCCACAGCCAATCCCATACACATGCGCAAATCGCCGGTCCCAATGAAAAGGCCGTCAACTACAGGCGAGCAGTATCAGCACATACATACACGGCAGACACGAACAATGGCATGTACGACTGAAACGCACCTCCTGGAACTCTGCAGATCTCTTCAATATTGTCCAGGCCCTGCAGATCTTCGATCTGACAGATGACAGCGGCATGGCTGTTCCACACGTCGTAGACCGTCTGGGACTCCGGCGTCCTCTGCTGCTTCTTGTTGATCAGCGCCGCGGGAGGGAAGCTCCGGTCTCCCATGGGCGGAAACCGAGCCAACCGGACCAGGTCCTCTGCCTGTTTGGCGTTCTGGATGTGAGGCATCATGACGCCCCCCGCGCCGGCATTCAGCGCATAATTGACCAGCTCGGGCGAGCAGCCTGGGATCCGGACAAATGGAACCATGGAGCCGTTGGAGTGGTACTGAATCGTGCGAACAAGGCTGACCAGCAGCGTTGCGTTCAGGGGCGTGTGTTCCTGTGCGTGTACACATTCGTCAGATGGCAACTAGGATGGCGCGCATGGCCGTGGTGAGCGTACCGCGTCTATGAAACAGAAATGATACGGCGTCGAAGCAACTATCCGTGCGGCTTCCTCGTGGGGGATTCTGCATCCCGTGCCCCAGAGTAGCTTGCCCGAGTGTAACATGGACTTGAAATTCGTGGGCTGAGCCAAGCTCAAGGCGTTGTAGTGATTTGTGTCGAGCATTTTCGCTTTCTCGTGCATTGTGTGCGTCGTTGAGGATTGTGACGGTTGGCGAGACTGTTTAGAACAGTTGAGTCGATGCTTAACGAATCTGGTTACACGTTGGCAACTGAGTAAAAAGGATGCGCACACGCCCTCATTTATGTGTCGATTGGGCTGTACATGATATCACGTACAGGCATACCTACTCTGCCATCCCTGGGCCCCCGTTTTGCAAAGAGGTTGTAGGGAAATAAGAAAAGTCCTAGATCTGAATTAGTCTTTCATACCATTTAGATTCTTTCGTGGGGTACTTCTATATTACTTTGCCGAGTGTGCTCGCTGTGACTAGCCTTACTGCATGTCCCGATTCACCGGCCTTCCGCTCCTTTCCTTTTCATCTGTTGCGGCTTGGGTACTAAGCACAAGTATTTCTGAGCAGTACTGACAGCTAGGATCAGTCAACGACTTTTATTTCAAGACCCATTCATTTCTACCATAGGAGGAACTGATTGAGAAAGCCGGGTCAATCGAAGCAAATGATGGTGTAGCTCGCCTTGTACCTCCGTCAGTGACAGTCACTGACGACCAAGGCATCATTTTTCCAAAATAGCAATGGGTATCTAGTTGAACACACTTCAAGGGGGCCATGTCTTACCCCAGCCGGGAGAATTTCTGTCGCTTTCTAGTAGCAGACGGCTTTGCAGTACCCCTCACGCCTATCCGCACTCTTATGACCAACCCCATGTCAGCTTTCTCAATGGCCAGGATAAACAGATATCACAGTCCTTCCCGCAGGCACATGTAAGCCGGAATAAGCGAATAGTACACGGAAAGTAACGTACGGCGGGAGGGGGCTGCAAGTTTGCTGGTTGTCGTCACTGAGGACGATGTCTGCTTGGCTCTTGGAGGACGTCGAAAGGGTATATGTGGCCTAGTGTCGCCTCCCATACCTGGCCCGTTATTAAGAGAAGCACGAGGACTAAATAATTCAAGGCATTTGAACGGACATATTTTCTTCAAGGATACAAACTAAACGCCAAACTATACTTTGATAACCCACTTCTTAAACATGGGATCCGTCGAATCGTCCAAACAGGCAGATCTGAAATCGATCTCGCTGGCGGGACTTCTTGCCGGGAACGACGATGTTGTGAACGACCTTGTTTCCGCTTGCAAAGAAAATGGATTCTTTTACCTTGATTTCCGTCACGAGTCCACATGTGACATCTTGAAGCTTGTCGACGACCTCGCTGCTATTGGCAAGTCAGTTTTCAAGCTGCCACTAGAAGAGAAAGAACAATATAGCACCGAGAAATATCTACCATCAAGACTTTTCGGGTATGTTTTGTTTTGCTCTGCCTGACTCGGATGACACATCTGCCAGAACTATGAAGCTAAAGTTTTACGCTTTAGCTACAAAAGAGTCGGGTGCTCCGTTGGACCATTTGCCGGGAAGAAAGACGGCTATGAGAGCTTCTCGGTATGTTCCCACTCTTCCCGCATTGACGGCAGGATGACAATGAGGTGATCGCTTCATCATTTTCCAAACGTGTCCGAATCGAACTGATTCGATACCTGTAGATCCACAATAATGGAATCTTTGGGGAGGATACCATCAATGCTCCTCCAGCCATTGATGAAAACTTGTCCCTATTCGAGACATTCATGAGCGAGGTTCATCAGTATACTGATTGCATCCTGTCAAATCTGTCTAAAGCGCTGGAGCTTCCGTATGACTTGAAGGACTGTCACCGGAAGGATAAGCCATCGTCTGCAAACATGGCTATGTTGCAGTACCTAGCTTGGGGAAGCAGTCATGACCAGATCGGGAACATGGCACATACTGATATGGGAACTTTAACGGTTGTTTTCTCCCAGTCGGATGGCTTGCAGGCTATGCTGCCCGGAGATGGGGAGTGGTCTTTTATTCCACCGCGAGCTGGCCACGCCGTTGTGAATGTCGGAGACTCGTTGCGTTTTCTTTCCAATGGTGTATTGGCCTCATCTCTTCACCGCGTGGTACCTCCACCCGACTCAACAGGTCAGGACAAGTTCTCCGTGATTTATTTCTTGCGGCCAGAATTCGATGCCAAGTTTACTACCCATGATGGAAAGCAGATGAACAGTGTGGAGTGGCATAATCAAAAATACGCCCTGTTCAGAGAAGCGAGCCTGGATGCCAAGCAGCATGGTGCCATGCTGACGGGACGCAACGAGTATCTTGGCTCCACTGATCAGTGACTGTTGGCGAAGACTTGTCAGTTATCTTTGCTTGTTAGTGTTTCTTGGCTTTAATATCAATAATAACCAGCACTTTAATTTTGGGTCTCCATTCGAATAGCGTCTCATGCCCTTGAATACTTACGCATCGTCACGTGAAGTCCTGCAACAAAGGGACATTTGCCACTGGTAATGACGTCCGGTAATTGTATTGGATAGACATGTGAAATCAGGCGCACATGCTGCCGAGATTCCAGGTTTGACACTGGTATGGCTCCAGAATTGAGATTGTGATGGCACATGGCATGGTGGGACCAGGGTGACAACGGGATATTTTTCTCTCAAAAGCGCATGGTCCATGAAGTAAATTTCCGTTACGGTGGGGGGACAAACCCGATATTTAATGGATGTGAGTACTCATTGTAATTTGCAATAAAACTTTTCCGTATAGTTTGGATGCTAATGCTACTTATCGGTTGACGACGAAAGAACGGAAAACTGACTCAAGAAAACCTCTGAATACGCCTGTAAGCTCATGTCAACTAATCAGAGTTAGCGTGCGCTACTTTCTGTTGATGGGTCAAGTGTGACCGTACAGTTGTTGAAAGGGTCATACGGGGCTAAAAAGCTATCCACCATTGTTCCGATCGTGTTATGATGTTCTCGGTCCCGTTCCTGATCGCCGGAATATTCTTGCGCCAAAGGTGGCATCAAACAGTGAGTAGGGTAACCAAAGAGGTCGCCAATACCTATTAATATATTAGTGAACTGAAAAATCACCCGTGGCATAGTCTCAGTACCAGCTGGCATTGATTCGGGCGGCGTAGTCAACTGGCCAGCCGGTTGAACGAGGCCCAATTCGCCCGCGCCCGAGGATGGCGTTAATCGCGGTGATTTGCGGGAGTTCTGGTTCAGCTCTTCTGATTCGCATATATAAGCATTGCGATTGATGTGAAACGAGGGCACTCGAAGAGAGCCTACCATCAGCATCCTTGCGCTTCTTGCCCGTCATTTCCCTCAATTTCGTTGAGACATGGTTGCCCAGTTCCGAAAGTTTCAAATCCTCCACCAGCTTATCGATGCCCAAACTTTTGAACCTGAGAGCAGCCGCAGTCATTTGCTCCTTGGTACATCTGGATGTGTACCTGTAAGATGTTTGTGAGCCAGGGTTGCCCGTTGAGGTGGGTGTGGTTGGAAGAAGGCATACGCTGAGTGCGGCACATCTGCAGGCAGCGCGAGAAGATATCCAAGATCTGATGTTTCGCTGAGCAGGTCAGTCCATTCACGATACCTACAGCCCTGATCAACCCAGTTCAAACATTTGTTGGCCGTCTTTTGGCTTGGGAAGCGCTCTGGGAAGTCCTTGCAAAGCTTATTAACCAGCACAGTTCGCATTTCCCGGATCCAATGAGTGCCGGTATGGAATCCTGCCTCGACAACATGCGAGTAAATATTGTGGCATTCGAACCTATGGTAAATCCTCATTATATCGCGAATGTCAGCATTTTCTTTCTTGGTGGCTATGGCGGCTTCCCATCCATGCCCGGTTGGGAGAGCCGCTTTAGCTTCCCTGATTGCCCGCAGGAACTTCCCGCGATCTGTTCTACAGTTCTCCAAGAGTTGTTTGGTGCTCGTTGCAAACTTTATTTCGTTGCAGGTGGCCAAGTCCGTTCTGACAAAGGCGTCGCCATCGGCCCCGGCATGGAGAGTCGTCGTTTCGACTTGGTGTGAGGCGTCTGGGCTAGGAGAAGGCTGGTGTCCGTGAGAATGACGGGTGTTGCGAGGTCGGTCTGTGGACGACGGTGACCTTGCACAGCTGTCACCCTGACGAACGTTCCCAGCCGCCGAGGTTGCGTCTCCTAGCCTAGATGGCCTGGGTCTGTTGGCGTGAAGATTGCCATTGTTGTTGGTGTTGGTGTTGTTGAGGGATGCGACTGATGGTGGGCTCGAGGTCCCACTCGCATCTGGGCGGGAAGGTGCGCCCCTCTTCTTGCCAAGATCAGATCACAGGGTCCGAGGCCACAATTTCAGATTTCTGCATGAGCCCACCAACCTTTGTTTGATACAATAAACAAAACAGACGATTCAGGGCCGACAGCTCCATGGCCGATAGATGCTGCAAACATTTCGATACCTGTTCCGCTGAGATTCTCGACTCATTCGCCCTCAAGAACCGAGCGAGCTGGGCAAGCAAGTCTTGTAGCTCCGGCGTCGACTTCGGCTCCATACGCATCCAGGAGGAAGCTGGACTTGAGGAAAGAGGAGTCCGGCCTGGACGCGGTCAGACTCAACAATGAACATGACTCGGATTTCCTAGTGCTAAAAACCATCGGGGAACGGTACGGGGAACAGTGTGCCGAGTCTGGGGTACAGGCCTTGAATGCCCTTGAAGATATCATGGTTCCCCTGCGGCATGTCTCAGCCAGCCACAACGTCGGATCCAAATGTCGGTCTTGGTTCATCACGGCTCACTCACAATCGCCACCACGGCTCGGACCCACTTAGGCATGAATCTCTGGGAATTTCAGGAACTTGTGGAGCCCCAGCTTCCGTCCCACGTCACACGTCTCCCGTCCGTTCAATGTCACCGGAATCAAAATCCCGCTTAGCCGGCAAACCTGGGGTTACAACGGCCCAGATCTGCTGAAGCGGCGATGAGCGGCGGTACATGGCGCGGATAGCTTGGTGACGATGTTACTTCGTCACCGGCTGGCGTTGGCGTAACTGCTTGCCACCGGTGGCATCATGACCGTTCTTGCCATTCTACAATTTCCAAGTCAGCCGAGAGGGAACGAAGTGACAAAGACGCGATTAAATCACTTTATGACAAACGTTCACCAGATAAGAATTGGCCTTCTTATACTCTCTAGGATGCATCTCGCCGTCATGTTCGATGCCTTTGGGCAGGGGTGTTGCCTTCAAGGGGTCGACGGTAAAACGAGCGGCTTGGCTGGATTTTGAACATTAAACCAGCTGCGTCTTACTTGAAAACCTCAGTTACTTCTTATTGAGCTTTTAACGCAAAGGCCAAAACACAAACTCACCACAAATCCAACTTCTAGCCTCTTGCCGCACTACTTATCCTGTCAACTTTGTTCTTTATCAACACACTCCACCAATGAATATTCGCACGCGCCTCCCCAATCTTGTCATTGAGACTGTTCGAAAACAATTTCCGGGTCTCAATAAAGGGTTGATCTGCCTGAACAATGGCTCTGGTGCTTTGGTTCATAAAGGTGTCATGGAGAGGTGAGTTCGATACATGGCGCTATATAATGCTGCGGTAGAACTCTGTCAATTAAGAACATGGCCTACGCAGCATCACCCGGACAATGTCCTCTCCACACATGAATTTGCGCGGACTGGACTCAAAAAGCCGCATTGACGTTAGAGAGCGTGCGGCCCAATACGTGAAGCTTGCGTCATTCATGAATGCCGACCCTGACGAAATTGGTAAGAGATACCCGGTCGCGGACACTATTTCGTATAGTTTGCTAAAGGTATACTTACGATATTCATTTGACGTCATATGATTCATGTGATACTGATGAGTGTTGCTAATGAGACTTGAAAACAAAGCCTTTGGGCCTTCTACTACCGGGCTACTACGAACTCTGACCAATTCTCTTCGTCCAAATCTCAATGCGGATTCTGAAATTATTGTATCCGTTCTTTGCCATGAAGCGGGCATAACTGCGTGGGTTGCCTTAGCAAAGAGCTTGGGTATATCCATCAAGTGGTGGGTGCCGGCTGGGGGAATGGGCAACAACAGAGACCCGAAGCTTACGCTAGAATCGCTCCGACCACTTTTGTCATCAAAAACGCGGCTTGTATGCTGTGGGCATGTGTCAAATATTACCGGAACTATTGAACCCATTAAAGAGATTGCGGAGCTCGTTCATACCGTCCCTGGGGCTTTAATATGTGTGGACGGAGTAGCCTGGGCTCCCCATCGCCCTATCGACGTTAGGAAGTTGAATGTCGACTTCTACGTTTTTAGCTGGTACAAGGTTTTTGGTCCCCATATTGCTCAGGTCTATGCCAGACGGAATGTTCAGCAGCGCTACTTGACGAGTCTCAACCACTACTTCCTGGATTCGTCCTCTTTAGCCGTGAAGCTGGGCCTTGGCAACAGCTGCATTGAGCTCGAACATGCTCTGGTCCCCATTATCAATTACCTCGTCGATGAGGTTGGCTGGGATTCTATAATTGCCTACGAGGAAGTGATTACAAGATATCTTCTCGATTATTTGACGGCCAACCCGGATCTTTACACTGTATATGGGTCGCGAACGTCGGATCCGAAAACCCGTGTTGCCTTGATCAGCTTTTCTGTGAACGGGCTCACTTCTGACAAGGTCGCGAACGAGATTCACGAAAAATCAAACTGTCGGCTACTTACTGGTGACTGTTGGTCTCCCCGTACAGTCCATGATATTCTGGGACTGGCAGATGACGGTATCATTCGCACAAGCTTGACCCATTACAACACCTTGGACGAGATGAAGATATTCACAAAAAAGCTCGACCAGGTAGTACATGCCTTAAAACAATGAACTACTGGACTGCCAATTGCTCATTTTTGGTTGCGAATGGGAACATAGGGGGTTGAACTTGGAGGAGTTTTCTGCTTCACCTTTGTGACCTTACATCCTACTTGTTCAGCATAGAAGAGTAACAGACGAATAGAAAAGACTGGAAGAATAAGAAATCGTCATGACCCGGTTTACCGACTTTCTACTGGGCTAATTCGTCTAATCCCCTTTATCCCCTTTCTGTTACAGTGGCTGCAACGCCAAAGTACATTCATGATTCGGAAATTTGGGTGAACTGAACAATTCCCCGGTTTTTGGTCGAAGAATTTACCCCATTTTTGAGTGCGTCTATCTGAATGTGCCTTTTGGATTTCATCTTATAATTGTAAAGTCCAAAGTTTCGACAACAACCACGCAAGCGGATGAAACTTTGTTCCGTCTCATTAAGGACACGATGCAGTACCGCTATTCTCATATCTCATGTACAACTCTTGAACAGACTCAGCCAACATCGAAATTTCAACCGTAGGAAGATTTAGACTCCAAAACGACATTTTGTTCATATTACCTGCGAAATGCGAGTCCAGAGCATCAGTACAGTATTCTCGATTCTACTGGCCTAGGGTAGGGGCCAAATTTCTTTCGTGACCGACGTGATAAAACTATTCCAGTCTATTCCAATGAGAGTTTACTCCTATTATTTTAGAATAAATTGTACATGAGGCTAACTAGTTTGCTCAAATTGCCGATATCATGTTGTGCCCAACATGCTTCAGTCCAGTCCTAGACAGTAGCCTATCAAGAATGTAGACATCACCGCGAAATTTGTATGGCTCTCGCCTTACCGAATAGTCAAGTATTCGTACTGGCGACGTTGCGCCCCGGTTTCATATTCTAGCTGGAAACCGGCGAACCAAAAGGGCTGTTTGTAGAAAGAGGAGTACAGCGGACAATGAAGCATGGGACTTGCAACCGATCCGTCTCCTTCTGAATCCGACTACCCCCGCGCCTCATTTCCTATTTTGAATCCAAGACCTAAACATAAATAAGGCCTCGGAACCGGCGAGATTCGCATTTTCATCTATTTCTACCCTGGAATCTTACTCTTGCCCCATTGCTATAAAATGACCCTCTCCCATGATCATGACCTGCGAGGCAGTGCCGGTGACGGCCCCTCCGTCAGGGAACCTTTGAAACTAAGGGGTCTTCTGGATGGCTACAAGTCGTACAATGTCACCCCCGTAATCGGAACCGAGTTCCCCGACGCCAACGTGGTGGAATGGATGAAGGATGCAAACAGCGATGAAATTTTGCGAGACTTGGCTGTTACCAGTGTGTATACACTACAGAATTGTTTCATGGAACATGTCTAACAAGCGCTATAGTCTCTCGTCGGGGTGTGGTTTTCTTTCGAGCCCAGACTGACCTCACAGACGAGCTTCAAAAGGAGTTAGCTCTTCGCCTGGGCCGTCTAACAGGCAAACCGGAATCCTCAACACTGCACATTCATCCACTGGCCAACTTCAACGCAGATCGGGACCCCCATCTCAACATCATCACCACCGACCAGGCGACTAACCCTGCAGAGGACCTTTGGAAAAACAGACCGGCCGATATAAGAAACAGCTGGCATACGGATGCTGGGTATGAACCGAATCCACCCGATTACTCCATCTTGAAGCTCATCAAACTCCCAAAGACCGGCGGAGGTATGCCATGCCGTTTGGCCCCTTTCCACGCTCCATTCTACATCGTTCTGACTGTTCCCTGCATAGATACAATGTGGGCCTCGTCTTGCGAAATCTACGACAAAGTGTCTCCCGCCTACCGCAAATTCCTCGAAGGGCTCACAGCCGACTTCTCCCAATCTAGATTACCAAATGTAGCTGCTGCCAAGGGATTCGAGCTATATTCCAAGCCTCGCGGGTCCCCCAACAACATTGGCACTTCTCTGCGCGCCGTCCACCCGGTCGTTCGCACCAACCCCGTCACTGGATGGAAGAGCCTCTTTGCCGTTGGCAACCACGTCGAGCGCATCAATGATGTGACATCTGATGAAAGCAAAAGACTGCTCGACTGGTTCCTGCAGTTGATTGTCGAAGAACACGACTGCCAACTGAGGCATCGGTGGGAGAATCCCTACGACATCGGTGAGTAGTCGGACTCTAGAGCATGTATTGATCTGGTATATCTGACGAGTACTTAGCCATCTGGGACAACCGCTCCGTCTACCACACCGCTATTTTTGATTACGCTGGATTGGGTGCCCGCACTGGCCATCGCGCGGTTGGCATCGGCGAGAGACCATATTTCAACCCGAGCAGCAAGACCCGTCGTGAAGCCCTCGCTGAGGAATGAGCATGGTTTCACAATGTAGCTATGAATGGTATGCTCTGTTCAATTTTACAAAACTCAAGTACTTGTAGGAGCAGTTCCATACGAGCTTGGCTTTGTGTTTGGGCGTATCGGAGTGTTTCGTCATCACAAATCCCGAGTCTTAAGGAAGGCATTCACAAGAGTTCTTATCATGTCTTGTGAAATGAAATAAATCAAGAGATTGCTTTAAAGATACCAGGTCTAAAAATCAGAGTAAAAAAAGGATTCGTCATGATGCTTTTTTAATCGACTAATGCACCTTGGTATGCGGCGTTGAACAGGCTCTGGTGGCGAATAGACCCTTTGCTGATGTTTGGGAGCTCGCCATCGAAAGGATGACTTCTTTTATATTTGATCAGGTCAATACTTGTTGGCCAAATTGGCGCCTTGGTGCGTCAGTCTTAAGAGGTGACTGGCCTGTTCATGGTTGTCACGGCGGGTATTGGGATATATCATGGAGCCATGGAGAAAAAACCATCTAGCAATAGCTGCGGTTGACCGACTATATCCAACTGCAGGTTATTCGTTTGATATTTGGGCTCTATTTAGCTTGTGACAGTCTAGACGCACAGAAATGAGCCCGGTATACGCCCCATTGCGGTGTCAGGAGTTTGAAAATACTGGTGGAGGTCTGTGATTCACACTCGACCCGATTCCGATTCCTGTCAACAATAGTCTCTTTACCATGAATTATTAATCATCTGCAAATAACTTACAGATATTGGCGAGTCGAGTTTTATCAGAATACAATTATGCAGCCGGACAAGAGAAAAGAGAGCGGTGCGCTTACGAACTAAGCCAAATCATTGACGATGAGATTCGGCACTATCAAGCGCAGCCACCGGCTACCGCTGTAACTATTTTAGCCCGCATTGTAATGCTGCCGCTGTCTTGTACATTGAACTTGCCCCTACCTCGTAGTCACTTCGTGGGTACAATGGAATGTACGACGTCGCATTTCTCCGCGGTAGAAACTCCGTGCATTTGCTTCTGGTGGATGAAAATTTCACAATAGAAACAGCAAATGCCTGGGCTGTTGCTTCATCCACGCGAGAAGAGAGATTATCAAGCAAGAAACCATAACGTTACTACAACGAGCAAAGTGAGCAACCAATTTGCGCTCTGTCCCTTGCATCTCGTCATGCGGTCAAATATTTAATCCCCAGTCTTCTAGCATCTTCCGTCTTCAGCCCAAGAAATACAAACAAAACTCATCGTACGATCCAAGTTAACCAACTCTGGAAGATGGCTCCAGCGACCGTCCATCTCCCCGACTCCAATGGCCCTCTTCTAGCAGAAAAGCTGCAAGCCCCCGCGAAAGAAGGCCCTCACCATGTTCAGACTACGCTCACCTTTGTCAAAGAGAACGAAGATGGCTCCCCCCAAGCGCCAATATATATCGGAAAGCCAGAGAGCTACGAGCGACCTACCGTCACTATCCCTGCCACCATTCATGATATCAGTGGCCACGAGCATGAATACACCCTAGACAGCCACGGATTCCAGTTCTACTACCACAACAGCCAAGTGAAGGAATTCACCGACGATGACAAGATACGAGCAGACTATTACCCAGAGACAGAGCAGCTGCTCAAAGATGTGTAAGCAAGGCGAACTTCCTGACTCCAAAACGGACAGATCAAACGGTTGACCAGCACAGCACGGGGGCCTCTCGGGTCTTCATATATGACCACACCATCCGACGAGCCGCAAAAGATTGGACCACCAAGGGTCAGCCCCGTGGTCCGCTCAAACGTGTTCACATCGACTCGTCCTACCACGGCGCCAAGTGCAAAGCCTGGCACTATCTTCCCGACGAAGCACCCGAGCTCCTCAGGGGCCGCTACCAGATGATCAGCGTCTGGCGCCCGATCCGTACCATTCTCAAGGACCCGTTGGCACTTGCCGATGCGCACTCTGCGCCCGAAAGCGGCCTGTTCCCCGTCAAGTTTATCGCCCCGGACCAAGAGGGAGAGGCGTGGAACGTCAAGGCAGACCCAAACATTAAGTGGTACTTTCGCTACAAGCAGACTCCGAATATGGTTACTTTGATCAAGTTTTACGACTCCAAGGTGGATGGGAGGGCGAGGCGGGTGCCTCATTCGGCGTTTGTTGACCCAGCGACGGAGCAGGAGGCGACGAGGGAGAGCATTGAGATGAGGGCATTGGTTTTTCATCCCGAGGATCGTGATTAGACACTTGCCACTGGCTGAGTGGTTTTGCGCTGGTCGGCTGTTGTACGGAGACGGTGAGGCCGTGTGAATGAACTTGGTTGTTTGGTATCCGCTGCAGAGCATCACGATTTGCCCATGTCAATTGAGAGAATCCCGGCGCTTGCGAGTATTTTTTGAGCATCCGGTGACAATGGACCCAGGGAGTTCAAAGTATACTCCGTACGTGATGGACAAACGAACTGAAATGTGACACGTTCTTCTGAGAGGAAAGGGGTAAAGCCAGCGAATCGAAGACACATGACATTGTTCCAAACGTACCATCAATATAGTGACTAGATTATGCGCTCTTGGTCCATCCGTTGCTGCAAATAACCTGGCACCTTATTAGACGGGGGACTCATAATATTGGTCCAGCGCTCATGTCTCCTGCATAATCCATGCATGTGACATCTCTTGCTTGCTGACTTTTCACTCTAGTTGAGGCGTAGGGAAGCAGAAAGTACTCCGTAATGTATTAGGTTATACGCCATGTTGCACGATATTGAATGGCCAAGTGGTTTCGAAGCATGTATAAATAAAATAGAGCATCTGCAGAAGTAACCCGACACAATGTGCCAGTAGGGTCCGGTAAGCACGCATATCTTCTCACATCAGACACGGTGTTAGTTCTAGATGCCAATTCGCCAGCCTCTACCTGCAGACAAATGAGCCAGCCTGCCAAAACCGGCCATGACAAGTTGCCTGAATGCAGTCTCACCCCCTGACAGGTTGTCGATGACGCATCAGTCATATTGTATAGTTGATATATCGGTTGTAGCGAATCTGGCAAGTCAATGCAGGTCTTGGCATGTTTGGATAATAATTCTGCGGCAAGTAATATGCCATACATAACACAGTGTTCCATCACAATGCCGGCCACAGATTCCAGACTTGGGTCAACTCAGGGGCTGATTTACCAATTTGCCAGCTATTTAAGCCATAAGCAGAACCAAACACAACATGTGACAAATGCAGGGAACAAAAAACGTCTCAACTCTTTTTGTTTCAAAAGATGCCCTGTAAGAATGCTTTCCTACGCGAAGATATGCTCCCATCTGATAATCGGCCGATTAAACACAATGTGCATGCACAGAATGCATACCCGTTGACCAAACACCAGTCGAACAAGTCCAGCCTTGATTTCCTGGAACCCATGTGGCTTTCATCCCCGAAGAACCTTGGAGATGCAGACAAGTCCCTCTTCCAGTTCCCGCCACGTTGGCCATCCGTATCCCAGCCGGAAAAAACTATCATCTCTCTCAAACCAGCCCCCTCGGCCAATATACACGCCATGCTTCTCCAGCAACGTTGTGTAGAATGCGCCCAGCCCCCCAACCGGCTCCTTTTTAATCTTGACAAAGCACATGACTCCTGCTTCCGGCCTCACCCAATCCAGCCACTCGCTCTCCTCGGCAATCCAGCGCGCAACGCAATCTCTCCGCCTCTGCATGTCGGCAATGGTCGCGGGAATCAGCTCGCCCCTCCGGGACAAGATTTGCTCCGCGCAGATTTCGTCAAGGTTACTGCCGCAGATACTTATCTGCTCCTTGGCCGCGAGGAATATCTCCTGCAGGCGGGCGTTGGTAGTAGTGAGCCACCCCACGCGGATGCCAGGAACGCCATAGGCTTTGGACATGGAGGAAACGCCAACGACGTGACTGCCAAGTGAAGCCGCTGCGGGAACGGCATCCTCCCCTGCTGAATGGCCAGAGGCGTACCTGAGCTCCGAGTACGTCTCGTCAACAAGGAGGTAGCACCCCTTTTCCTCGGCGAGGTCCGCGAGGGCCCGGAGCTCGGGGCCGGTGTGCATGGTACCTGTAGGATTGTTGGGAGAGCAGATGCTGATGAGCTTGGTGACGCCGGGGCGAATTGCGGCGCGCACGCGACCAATGTCCAGGCGGTACTGCGATTCAAACTCGAGGTCGACGTACGTGATGGCGCAGCCGATGGCGCGCGGAACTTCCAGGTTGGTCGCATAGTTGGGACGCGTGATGATCACATGGTCCCCCGAGCTCAGCAGAGCGCTGTTGACGATGAAGAGCGACGTCGAGGCGCCTGCTGTTACGAGAACGTCTTCTGGGGTAATGGCCCGGTGAGAAGCCTCGGCGACGAAAGAGCGAATCTTGGAACTGCCCTTGTGCTCCGTGTAAGTGAGCACGGTGTCCGCGGGAATGGTGATGTTCAATGATTTCAGCGTCTGGTCTGATATGGCACTCTCGGAAAGATTGTACTTGATCGCAATTCCCACCTCCTCGGGGGCCTCCTTCTCAATGGCCATTCGTTGGTAGTTCATCTCGTAGGTGTTGTTGCCGGAGCTGTGCTGTGCGAGGGAAGAAGGCAAAAGAGGCGTAAACTCGACCATCTGCCGACGTGTTGGAGCCGGAGCTTGACGGACAAGCCTTGTATTGTAGGTCTGCCCTCGATCCGTCCGTCGGCTTGCCCCCGCACGTCTCTTGGACAGTGCTGCAGATGCTGATGTAGGACAAGGTGCCTTTTCACCGCAGTTTTCACGTCACGTGCACTCAGCAATATCACAGAGAGGGACGCATCACGGATACACAAAGCAGGGTGTGGAGTCTGTACGGATGCATTGGAAAATAGCTGACGTCTAATATATCTAGTTGGCATTGTGATTGCGAATCTCCTCGTCAATCTTCTGGAACCGGACTACACATTTCAGGCCCTTGGGCACCGCGTCGTGGGTGCTACACTGCCTCATCGACTCTGGAGTCATTGATCTTCCCATCGTGGTATTATACCTCAGATATATGTGTGCAATAAGAACTTTGATTTCCAGCGTGGCCAGGGCTTTGCCTAGACATATTCTGGCACCATGCCCAAACGGAATCAGATAGGCCTCACGCTTCTTCATCGCCAACGGGTCCCCGTCAAGCCACCTCCCAGGACTGAATCGATCGGGATCTGGAAAAATGGTCTCATCTCGATGAAGAGCCATAACAGAGGTTGTCACTATCGTCCCCTGTGGGAGATAGACTCCACACAAGACGTGGCCGCCCTCGGGAACAATGCGCTCGGCTCGTCCACTGGATGCCGGGTGTAGACGGTAGACCTCGCGAAGACAAGCCTCGAGTGAGGGAACTCGGCTATCAAGCTCCGAAAATGGCAGAAAGCCATCGGACTGTACGAGTAAAGCGGCCAACTCGTCTCGTATCTTCTTCTGCCACTCCGGAGCCTCTGTTAGTCTCCATATCAAGTATGTTGCCGTTACCGCAACCGTGGCTTCGGCAGCATTGATATTGTCGAGCACCTCGGCTGCAATGTACTGCCGGTCAAGCGGCGGCTTCTTCTTGTCACTCTCGTGTACTTGAAGGAGGTGTCGGAGTAGAGAATGAGAATCAGATATGCTAGGCCCTTTGATGGCGTTGGCAGTGCGTTGCTTACACCAGGCTGCGAGCTCGTCATCCGCCGATAGATAGCTGAATCTCGAGCTCAGAGCTCTGCAACATCTAGAAACGTAGTCGTAGACCGTTGGGTACCGGATGCGCAGGGACCCGACAAACTGTTGTTGCTTTAGCCCGGCGAGGATGTCGCGCTCAGGGCAAGTCGTTTCGACAGAGCGAGTGCAGTAGTCTGGTCCCAGAACAAGATGGGTAATGATATCAAGCGCGTACCAGTCTGTCAAACTGTAGACATCAATCTCTGTATTCGCTGATATTTGTCGGACAACTGTTTGAGCACGCTCTTGGACGTGTTGTTCGATATGGGGCAGCTTGTATATAGTAGACGGTTGATAAAAGGCCGAGATGAGCCTACGCTTTGCCTGGTGTTCCTTATAAGGCTTCGTGGCGAACACCGAGCGCCGGTTATATCCCATGAAATGGTCAAAGTAGTTGCTCTTTGGCCATCGGTGCGCTGTGCCGTAGATGTCTCTTGTGCCTTCCAGTGTCGCGACTGAGACCTCGTTTGGCGCGATACATATAACAGGGCCATATCTCCGATGCCACTCGAGGATTTTGTCATTTCGACAAGAGCGAAAATCAGCCAAGGCCAGACACAGGCCTGAAATCTTGCATAGCCAGGAGCCACGAACGTGATGGAGCGGACTGTAACGACGATACGCGAGCCATACAGTGGCGATTAACGATGAGATGCACAAGACTGCGAGGGTTTGCCGGTTCGGAAGGGGGTGCCAACTCTGCACTGATGTCAGTGCCAAGGCGAGCATTTCTTCCATCATCAATTGTCAAAAGGTCGTTATTTGTCGTCAAGGGGAAATCATGAGCGGAAAATCTTGACCCGTTCCTGGACCAGTGTTGATACGGAATACTGTAATGTCTGGATTGTAGAGTCTTCGGTCTGAGGCCAATGAACGAATGGTAGGATACGTCTGTCGTCAGATCTGTGGGCGAATAATAGATTGCAACGCGATTGTACCCAAATGCAGCACTCCGTACTACATGCAGTTCATTGAAGCTGACGGATCATGTCAGACACGTTCCCCAGCAGGGCGAAGCTGCAGCCGACGTGTCTTGCGAGGAGCGTGGCTACTAATTGAACCAAGATATAGTTCTCACTGCCTCATCTGTCTCAGATTCACGGTTGCAACTGAATATACTGAATATGCTGTCAAGTACTACATAGTCCTACACCGTTACAGATGTTGAGCTAGTTGATCAAGGCAGTACATGTATGGATTTGCCGGCACAAAAATGCTGTCACATTGACACACTGACATGGAGTTGTGCCCACATCAAGGATCCCTGTCATATAGAACGAATAAATGGCAGGTGAAGTCGAAAACTGTTACTTGGCATCAAGACCGATCATAGCCCATGCATCATGGACCGCATATTCAGCCCATATTGACGGGAGTGTAGGCATCAACGAGCTGCAAAAATGCAGCAGACACACCGCCATTTGGAAGCACGCGTTGTAGGGGACCATATTCCGTACGCATGACCTCTGTGGACTGCAATGAGGGTGCTGCGGAAATCTAAGCGTCCATCCGTCTCTCCTTTTTTTCTTTTTCCGGCACCCTCGGGGCTGTACGGCTTGTCCTCTGTGCATACGGAGTACATGGGAGAAGCTATAGCTCCGCATAGTCTTTCAATTCAATGTTGCTGCTTCAGCCTGGGCTTCGCCAGGACTCAACCGCCGTGCTGCCGGACGATTACACGTAGTTGGCCATGATAGGACAGTGTTGGGGAGCAGCTGTGTTGTACACCGTTCTTTGGCTCATGTCCATTGTGTGAAGTCGGTGGAATATGCAAGGGTTGATCTTTTTTGGACAGCCAACTACGACGTGAGATATGATTGAGAGAAGAGAGCCCAAACCCAATGCCCGATGCGAGACGCAAAGTTGATAGAGTAAGAATCGTTGCAGGTGGCGAGCTACTTCTTCCGGATTAGGTTTCTTGCGCATCGACTGTACTCGCTACTATGTAGTTCTCATGTCGCAGCGACTGCGGCTGCTAGTTCCACGAAAGGATGCCGATGGTAACGTAATATCCCCATCAACGTGCCCCCCCGTGCCTTTTTGTGTGACACACACACGCCTGATTCGGTGTGATTTCAGCAAATAAGAGCTGGTACGAATAAGAGGCGTACTAAGACGGCAGAGCACCGTTACAAAGCTAGTGGGCGCAATGTAACTCGGCAGCTCCGCCGGCACTGGTCGCCATATATAGAATTGGGCTCAATATGTCATCGAGTTGGGAACTACTCCGTAAATCCGGGGTTAGGTACGTAGTACTCCGAAAGAGTACCTAAGTGAATCAAGATCTCAGCCACCGACACTTGCAGCCTTCATCCTTGCGTCAACTCTGATAATCCCGAAGCCTCAAACAGTAGGCACATGAAGGCCAACCGGAACGCTAATCAACCGCGCAATACTGGTCCTCTGATATTCACACCGCAAAATATAGCAAAAAGTCAAGGTGACGATATAACGTGGGGGTTAGATATACTTGTCATCCCCGGACTAATCCCAGTCAACACTGTCGACATGCCCGGAGATGGATTGAGCCAAGTCCTTGGTCAAGAGCTTACATGCAAAGTATCGAAGCCTGGTTTCAATAACAGCCTGCCAGCGACAATGCCGCTACAAAATGGCACAGCAAGTAAAGAGGGTTGTTTCTTAGCAAACGGTAGCAACGGCACCAAAAGGTCTACCGGAATCCCATCCACCACGGCGAGCAATGGTAGCCCGGCAACAGTAACTCAAAAAGTCAAAATTGACCACGACCGTGAGCCTCACCCGAATGGCGAGTTGATGAAGCCAGCCTCGGGCAGCGCCGCGGCGCCGCAACATCTAGAGCAAATCTGGGGATGGAATAGCACGGCACCAAAGTCCGTGGAGCGATGCGTCCATGATTTGATAAGTGAGAGAGTTCGGGCTCAACCTGATGCTCCTGCTGTTTGTGCCTGGGACGGAGAGCTTACATACAGTGAGCTCGATGGCCTTGCCACCAAACTAGCGTCAAGACTTCGCCGCTTAGGGGTCAGACCAGATATCTTGGTACCGCTATGTTTTGAAAAGTCTATGTGGACTACAGTGGCAATCCTCGGGGTAATTAAAGCTGGAGGCGCTTTTGTTCTGCTGGATCCCTCGCTCCCGGAACAGCGCCTGCAAGTCATTGTTCAGCAACTCCAGGCCAAGGTCATCATATCTTCCCCTTCCAATGGTGAAGTGAGTTCGCGATTTACACAGAGAGCAATCGTCATCAATTGGGACTTCTTCACCTCGACCGAATTCGAAAACGTTGATGATGGTGTCCCGCAAACCTACCCTGCCAACCCGGCATCACTTCTCTATGCGGTTTTCACATCTGGAAGCACTGGCATGCCAAAGGGGGTCTTGATTACCAACAAAAATGCCGCTTCAGCTCTATACCATCAAGCAGAATGTATGGGGATGAATCAGAATGCGAGGATATTTGACTTTGCATCGTACAGCTTCGATGTCTCCGTCAGCAATGTGCTCTCTGCCCTGGCGACTGGTGGCTGCCTATGTGTTCCAGGCGATGAAGATCGCAAGGATAACTTGGAGAAAAGCATAGCCTCCTTAGAAGCCAATATACTTGATATTACGCCGTCCATGGCGCAAGTCCTATCGCCCGACAGGCTACCTTCGGTCAACACTGTAATTTTCGGAGGAGAGGCCTTGCATCCTACGGATATCAAGCGATGGTGGGGAAGAGTCAACATCATTCACATCTACGGGCCATGCGAATGCACACCGACAAGTACCATCAACTACAGCATGGCCGGCCCGGACGAGGCGGTACATATGGGAAAGGGCGTGGGACTAGTGACCTGGATCGTTGATCCAGAAGACCACGAGACGCTGCTTGTTCCAGGATGTACGGGCGAACTATTACTAGAAGGTCCACTCGTCGGCCGAGGTTATCTGAATGACGATGCAAAGACTGCGGCTTCGTTTATAGAGGATCCGGAGTGGCTACTTCGCGGAACCCCAACCAAGCCGGGGCGGCGCGGTAGGCTGTACAAGACCGGCGACTTGGTACAATACACGAGCAACGGGTGCCTGAAATTCGTTGGCCGGAAGCAAGCTGCTCAAGTGAAGATCCGAGGCCAGCGGCTTGAGCTCGGGGAGATTGAGCACACCCTCCGCAATCATGGCCGTGTGGATGAGGCGGTTGCCGCATTACAACACGAAGAGGGCCAAGAGTCCCGGATCGTCAGCTTCGTGACTGTGCGTGATGTTGGTGGCATCGACTCGCTGACTGACAACGGAGATGGATGGAAGGCGCACTGCGACGGGGAATATATCCCCATGATGGACTATCGGGGTCGGACCGAGCAGTCTCTCAACAATGGAAAGTCGCCAAAGAGGAGTAAGCAAGAGATTCAGAACGAGCTCTTTGGGATGCTGAAGGCTCAGCTCCCCCTATACATGGTACCGCAAGTGATTGAGGTTCTGGACAGAATGCCTCTCAACCGAAACGGCAAAATCGATCGCCTAGCACTTGTCAAAGGTCTCCAGTCCAAGACCTCGGTACGAGGCCCTGTTTGGCAGCCCGTGTCGGAAGCACAGCGACAGATGCTCCAGGTTTGGGCACAAGTCTTGAATATTGACCCTTCCACCATCGGGACCGATGCTAGTTTCTTCCATCTCGGAGGCAGCTCCATATCCGCCATGAAAGTCGTGGCTGTGGCTCGAGAGATTGGCATGAAACTGAGTGTAGCTGATATATTTCGTTATCCGGTGCTGCATGAGCTCGTCGACCAGAGCCTCCATGAATCCCCGGATGAGAAACCAGACCAAGCAATAGGTCCATTTACCCTCTTAGACAACGAGGCTTCTCCAAGTACTCTTCTTCAAGAGATATGCATCCAATACGACCTAGGCCAGATCGATAGGACAACAGAAAATACGTTCATACAAGACGCATATCCATGCACTCCGCTGCAAGAAGGTCTGATGTCCTTGACGTCAATGAGTCCAGGCTCTTATATAGGGCAGAACGTGCTTGAAATATCACCTGATGCTTCAATCGAGAAGCTGCGTTCGGCATGGGAGCAAGTTGTGCGCCGTTTACCAATTCTACGCACTAGATTGGTGCATCACGACCGCGTCGGTCTTGTGCAGATCGTCATGAACGAGCCTGTAAACTGGATTGAAGCAAATTCGTTGGAGGAATATATCAAATCTGATATCGAGCGACCCATGGACCTGGGCCGGCCACTGACTCGCTTCGCCCTGATAGACGCCATGGGAACCCCCAAGTGGTTTGTGTTGACTATACACCACGCCCTCTATGATGGATGGTCTATGCCACTAATCCTAGACGCTGTGAAGAAGGCATACCGGGGCGAAGAGTTTCGACAAGGTCCGCCATTCCAAGCCTTCGTACAATACGTCAAGAATCAGGACAGCAAGATGATGAGGGCGTACTGGCTTGATGCTCTCGACGACTGCCAATGTGCACCCTTCCCGAGTCTCCCACCGCACATTGAGAAGCCATCGACAGACAAATCTGCTCAATACTCATTCCCAAAGCCCCAAAGCAACCGCCTGGGTATTACTCCTCCGATCATGATACGTGCAGCATGGGCCTTGCTTGTTGGCAAGATGACCAGTACGGAAGATGTCGTCTTTGGGGTGACGCTATTCGGCAGAAATGCATCACTTCCCGGCATCGAAATGATAGCCGGCCCAACCTTTGCGACAGTTCCAGTGCGTATAAAATGGAACAGCAACGACACGGCAGTCGAATATCTCAAGACAGCACAGCAGCAGGCAACGGGAATGATTCCATATGAGCAATTCGGCCTACACAACCTGGCTGAACTCAGTTCTGGGACACGTCAAGCATGCAGGTTCCAAACGCTGGTCGTAATACAACCGGAAGAAGCGAGTGATAGCTCAGACGAGCTGGGCACGTGGAAGGGCGACTTCGGCCAAGGCGACAGAATCGACTCGTACGGCCTTGTGCTTATCATGCAACTTGGTAGAGAAACAGTGAGTGTTTCAGCTTCCTTCGACTCGAGGATGATAGAACCATGGAGGGTCGATAAGCTATTAAGCCGGTTATCATATGTGGTCTCCCAGCTGAACCAGGCCAACCCGGAGCTTCTCCTCTCCGATGTCGAAACCACAACTCCCGAAGATCTTGAGCAAATGTGGAACTGGAACCATAAAGTACCATTGGCAGCAGAGAAATGCGTTCATGAATTATTCGAGCAGACGGCTCAAGCTCAGCCTAAAGCTTCTGCCGTATGTGCCTGGGATGGAGAGTGGACATACAGCGAGCTTGACGAAGCTTCCTCACGGATAGCCCATTATCTAGTTATTCTCGGCGTCGGGTTAGAGCAGATTGTGCCTTTGTGCTTTGAAAAGTCTCGCTGGACACCAGTCGCCATGCTGGCGGTCATGAAAGCCGGCGGAGCATCGGTGGCTTTGGACTCAACCCAACCGGAAGAGCGCCTTCGCACAATCGTACAGCAAACTGAGCCACCACTGATGCTGTCTTCTTGGGCAAACAGGGAGCTGGCGAGCCGTGTAATCCGCCAGCACGTTGTGGTAGTTGATGACAGTCTGCTGGCAAGGTTGAAGTCGGTATCGGGAACCTGTCAACTGCCAGTTGTGACACCATCGAACAAGCTCTATATTGCCTTCACATCGGGAAGTACCGGAGTTCCCAAAGGTGCTGTCATTACTCATCGAAATTTCAGCTCCGCGATCCAGCATGTGCGCAACTCAAGCTCCGGTAGTGTCGAACCCACGGCAAGAGTATACGATTTTGCTTCGTACGCTTTTGACATCAGCTGGTTCAACAACCTGCAGTCTCTGACAAACGGCGCGTGCCTGTGCATTCCTTCCGAGGCGGATCGAAGAAATGATCTCGCGGGATCCATTCACCGGCTACAGGCCACCTTTGCCATATTAACGCCGTCGACCGCGAATATTCTCCCGCTTGAGACTATCGGCTCCCTCCGGACGCTCATGCTGGCTGGCGAGGCGCTGCCGTCCGAGTACGCAAAGCGATGGGTTGGGCTGACTCGGTTAACAAACGGGTACGGTCCTTGCGAATGCACTCCGATCACCACAATAGCAGCCATCGAGGGGGAGAGTGTAGTGGCATCTAGCATAGGCAGGGGTGTTGGCGTCAATGCTTGGGTAGTACAGGCCTCAGACCACAATAGATTAGTTCCTATCGGGGATGCCGGAGAGTTGATGCTGGAAGGGCCTCTCGTCGGCTGTGGCTATCTTGGTGATGCCAAACAGACAGCAGCAGCCTTTATCCAGGATCCAGCATGGCTTCGCCACGGGGCGCCAGGCTATCCTGGTCGTCAAGGCCGCCTATACAAGACGGGAGACTTGGTGCGGTATGATTCAGATGGCAGCCTGGTCTTTGTCGGACGCAAGGATGCCAACCAAGTCAAGATTCGCGGGCAAAGAGTCGAGCTAGGCGACGTCGAACACCACGTCCGTGTTAGCATTCCCGCTGCGAGACAGGTAGTAGCTGAAGTCATACTACCTGCGGATACGAAAGGCCAAGGGCGGCCAACACTGGCTGCATTTCTTGTCGTTGATGATCAAGCGGCCGTATCACCAGACGTCCAAGTCATGAGCGTATCGGCTGAAGTTGACCATGAACTTACGAGGCGGTTGCCCGGCTACATGGTTCCGACAGTTTACTTCTCTCTGAAAGAACTCCCTACCAACAGCTCCGGCAAGATAGACCGGCGTCGTCTGCGCGAACTCGGAGCCGGCGTCACTCTTCAGCAACTTGCCCAGCTTAGAAGCGCGTCTGTCAGCACCAAGCGTGCCCCTGCCAACGAGACGGAACACACGCTTCAGAAAGTATGGGCTCGTGTCCTGGGCATCGATGCAGACAAGATTGGTTGCGACGATAGTTTCTTCCGGCTTGGCGGCGACTCTATTACTGCCATGCAGGCATCGGCGGCTTGCCGAGGGCTCGGTCTGGATGTATCTACGGCGGACATTATGCGCAGCAAGACCATTTCCTCAATCGCGGCGGCTGCCTCTTTATCAAAACATCATGTCCCGAGGGTGGGCAAGGTTGACCTGAAGAATGATGATGGCCAGCCTTTCGAGCTGAGCCCGATTCAGCGGCTTTACGTGGCGACGCAGTCGCATCCGAACCAGTGTTTTGACCAAAACTTCTTCCTGAAATTGCGTCAGCCGATATCCTTTGCCGCCTTGTCAAAGGCTACCGAGACGATTGTCATGAGACATCCCATGCTCCGGGCCAGGTTCATCCTAACCAGCAACGGCGTTTGGAAGCAACGTATACTTGAGGATGCGTCGCAGTCATTTCACATTTCTGAGTTAGATGGCACAGAATCGGTGACTTCACCAATGGCTAGCCATATTCGTCAATGTCGGGAGAGGCTTAACATTGAGACTGGCCCTATTCTGGCAGCAGTTCTGTTTAGCGACCTGGAGTGTCAAAGCGTGTTCATCACAGTGCATCACCTTGTTATTGATCTAGTTTCATGGAGGATTCTACTCGAAGAGCTCGAAGGTCTCCTTAGTGGGCGCCAACTATGCGCAAGTCCGACGACAAGCTTCCAGAGGTGGTGCTCTCTTCAAGCACAATATTCCCTTGAGAACCTTCAAGAAGAAATAAAGCCGGAAGCCAAGCCGCCGCTTTTATCGTACTGGGGGTTGAAATTTGATGGCAATTTGCAAGGAGCGATTGTATCCAAGGAGTTTGTAATAGATGAAGAAGCTACCAGTGCGATTTTAGGCGCCTGCAACGAGGCGTTTGGCACGCGCCCGGTCGAACTGATGATAGCGGCTCTTATTTACTCCTTCTCAACCGTTTTTACTGATCGAGCCTTGCCATCGGTATTTAGTGAAGGGCATGGCCGCGAACCCTGGGACAACCGCATTGACCTTTCTCGAGTCCTTGGCTGGTTCACGACGATTTCTCCTGCGTTCGTGCCCGAAAGAGAACTCCTCGATTTGGTAGACACTATACGCCTGACCAAGGATTCTGTCAGAAGATTGTCAAAGAATGGCTGGTCCTACTTTACATCTAAATTTGCCCATGAGACTACTACCGCAAGGCATGCCACCGACTTCCCTGTCGAGGTATTGCTCAACTTTGCTGGCTCCTACCAGCAGCTAGAAAGAAACGACAGCTTCTTCGAAAGTACCACGATGGTGGAAAACTGCCATCCCGAATCGTGGTCAAAGTTGCGTCGTTTTGCGCTGTTTGAGTTCAACGCGCATGTGGACAAGGGCCGGCTGGCTGTGTCCCTCGAATACCCCAAGACCACACGACACGGTGATTTAATCGAACATTGGCTGGTAAGCTACAAAGCTGCCTTGACGAATTTGGATGCGCTATTGAGCAACAGGTCGCCAGAATGGACTCTATCCGACTTTCCCTTGGCGTTTACGTCTTACACCGACATGGACGAGTTCCGGTCTGTCACATTGAGCCAGTTGGGGCTCCAGAACGCACAGGATATTGAAGATATTTTCCCATGTACCGGCTTGCAAGAGGGTCTGCTCTTTGCCCAGTTCAAATCCCTAGACAACTATCGAGTGGTGCTCGATTTTGAAATAACAGCCACTGAGACGCCTGGCGACCATGTCGACCTACTCAGAATCGAACGGGCCTGGCAAGCCGTGGTGCGGCGACACGCGTTACTGCGCTGTATCTTGGTTGATATGGTGCCCGGGAGCAGCAGGACAATGCACGTTGTCCTCAAAGACCCAAAACCCAGCATTTCGTTTGATCAGTCTGCATCCGACACGTCGATAGACCGTGGACTCAGCGGCGGCCACACTCGCGTCAAGTATGAAAAGTACGCACTGCAGTACCACTTATCAGTGTCTAGCATTGATGAGAAGCACGTCCGTATTTTGTTCGAGTTGAATCATGTGATTTTGGACGGACACTCGACCGGCGTGATGCTTCATGACTTCTGGCAAGCCTACAGTGGCACTCTCTCAGCGGATGCAGATGCACCCTCGTACGGCGACTTCATCAGATACGTTGAAAAGGAACCGCGTGGTGCCCATCGTGATTTTTGGGTCAAGTATTTGGAAGGGGTGAAACCCTGTTTCTTCCCGCCCTCGAAATCGGCAACAGGGGAGTCCAAGGACATTACCGTCTCAGTTCCGGGCCTCGAGGCATCTAAAATACATGAATTTTGTGCTAAATGGGAAGTCACGACGGCTTCTGTGATTCAGACAGCATGGGCCCTGGTGCTGTATCACTTCACAGGCTGCGCAAACCCTTGCTTTGGCAACCTCGCCTCCTGTCGAGATGTGCCTATCGACAGACTCGGGGATATGTTTGGACCCGTCATCGCCATGATCCCCTATCGTGTTCGGTTGGACGGGGGTCATTCGGTCGTGGAGACATTGCGGGAAGCGCAGAAAGACTACGTAGATAGTTTGCCACATCAGATGTTTTCACTAATGGAAATCCACGAGGCTCTTGAAGTCGGCTCGTCTGGGCTGTTTAATTCTATTCTTAGTTTTCAACGAGTTGCCGAGCAGCCAGATGCATCCGCGGACGGACATACCATCCGAGAGAGATTTGCTCATGATCCAGTAGAGGTAGGCAGATGCAGTGCCATCGCTTGAATGTCCTCCGGGTATCAGCCAATACTAACATGATTCACCTTAGTATCCCATTTCCCTGAGTGTTGGTGACAGTGATACAGATCTGTCGATTGACATGACTTTTAAAGGGGGGTTTATTCCAAGCACTGAAGCTGATCGGGTAGCCAAGGCAATGGGAGCCGCCGTGTCATCGCTTATAAGTGAACCTCACAAGAAAATCAGCAACGACAGCCTCTTAACCCGGGATGACTTGGAGCTTATATGGAGTTGGAATTCCGAGGTACCAGCAGCAGAGGGTCCTTTAGCCCAAAAACAGTCCATATTGCCACCAGAAGCCGTGGCAGTCTGTGCCGAAAAGGTCGTCACGATCGCCAAGGGGGCCGGCCTAGTGACGTGGGTGGTTGACCCCAAAAACCATGACTCCCTGCTCCCGCCCGGCTGCGTTGGAGAACTCCTTCTTGAAGGGCCTCTTCTTGGTTGCAGTTATCTCGGTATCAAGGTGAAACCTGACGCAGCCTTCGTCAAGGACCCGAAATGGTTGCTCATGGGCGTTCCAGGCAAGCAGAAGGGACGGCATGGCAGACTCTACAAGACAGGCGACCTAGTTCGCTATAATATGGATGGAAGTCTGATATTTATGGGTCGCAATGAAGACACTCAAGCAACGATCCACGGGCGAACCATTGAGCTGGAGGAGGTCGAATACTGGGCCCAAAACCACATGTCAGATGTTGGGCAAGTTGTGGCCGAGGTTATCAAACCTCAAGGGGAAGACCTGCCTTCAAACTATTTGCTTGCCATGTTTGTTCAGCTGAAGGATGATATAATCAATGGCAATAAGCCAGGATCTCCTATCAAGTTACTTCCCATCCCGGCTGATGTAGAAGGCAGATTGGCTGAGCAATTACTTGCTTACATGATGCCATCTGTGTTGTTCTCCGTCTCAGAGCTACCAAAGACAATGACAGGAAACATTGATAGGAAGCGATTACGGGAGATGGCGGCTCAATTCAGCATTGAGCAGTTGGAGACTGTGCGATCTTCCGGACAAAGGACAAGCCGACAACCGACTTCTGAAGCAGAACGGGTTATGCAAAATATCTGGGCCAAGGTTCTCAATGTTAGCATCGATTTGATTGGCTTGGACGATAACTTCTTTCATCTGGGTGGCGACTCGATCTCGTCTATGAGACTTGTCAGTGAGGCCCGAAAGCTTCACATCAACATTACGGTAGCAGATGTTTTCCACCGCAAAACTTTGGCCGAGTTGGTCGACGGGCAGCATGTAAACGGGGTGGAATCTGGCCTCAAGCTTGATGAGGTTGTGCTCATTGATTCTCCTACCAAAGAAACCCTTTCAAGGGAAATTGTCTCGCTTTGCCCAGACATCCGCCGCGAAGACATTGCTGATATACTACCCGCCACCAGCGTCCAAGAAAGATGTTTTGTCGAGGGTATTTATCCCGTTATGTGCATCAACCAGGACAACACCGTTGGTGACACTTTATGTGGACGCTTTGCAAACTACGTCTATATAGATCTGCCCGAGAACACTGACGTCGCTCTGTTGGAGAGAGCCTGTACACGAACCCTCGGCGAATTTCCCATTCTACGAGCATGTTTTTTGCGGCTGCAGGGGAAATTCTGGCAGGTCGTGCTCCAAAACATCCAGCATCCCTTCCGTGTACATGATGTCAGCGAGAATCTTGACGTAGCCCTCGACAACTTTTGTGTCAGTGATGCTCACAAGGTCTCTGCAACTCAACCGCCAGTTTCTCTGGTACTCCTCAGACACAAGACGCAAGGTGAGAGGCTGATAATTCGCATTTCTCACGCCCAGTACGACGGTGTTTGCCTGCCCACCATTATCGGGTCTTTCATGAATGGGCCTGGAACAGCTCCTCCTCCCCCGAGCTTCTCTTCGTTCCTGTCGCACGCCTCTCTCACACGGTGCAAGTCTATTGAATACTGGAAAAGGCTTCTGCAGGGGTCGCAGCATCCCGGTGCCCTGCGCAAACATCTCCTCGCCCAGACAGATATTCATAAGCCGCAGCCAGAGGCAATTTATATTCGCGCAGAGACAAGTCTTCCTCGCCTTCCGGGCAACATGACTCCGGCGACTCTAGCCAGCGCCGCTTGGGCACTTCTTCTATCACGGCTGACTGGGAAAGGCGATGTCGTCTACGGGCATTTGGTAACAGGACGAAACTCAGAAATGGGCGGCATCGACAAGACAGTAGGGTGCTGCCTCAACTATATTCCCGTACGGGTCACATTCCCGTCGACTCAGACCCTAACTGAACTACTGTTCGCCATTCAGGAACAGTTTCTTGCGGTGGGGGAAGCTGATTCCCTTGGCTACAAGGAGATCATTGAGAACTGCACAGACTGGCCGCCAGGTTCAACGTTTGAGTCCACCATTCAACACCAGAATATTGATGAGAATCCGCAGATTCAATCTGCCGCCGGCGTATCGCAGGTGCAGTTTTTTCAAAACCCTCATCTTGTGCCCATGTCAATACACATGGTATCGGAAACTCGAGGCGATAAGCTATGCTTGGAGCTGAATAGCAATACACACATAATGAGCTTAGAGGCGGCTGAGGCCATGGTCAATGGGCTCATCTCCATTGTTGACGAGTTTAAAACTGCCATGTGACCTGAGCTTTAATATTCTTCTCGAAGTTTGCAAATAAATAAAGGGGCAAACATGGTTCTTGTGGGAAGTTTGTCACATTCCTTAGAACGATAGTGGGTATATATATAATCTATATGTCAATGTTTTCCTGCGTTGCGGCTCAGCTATAATTCGAAATTAATGAAGAGTAGCGGGGAATTCTCAGGGGTAATAACTTCGATGAGCTTACCCAAGCTACCTCGTGATGCTGCTATTCGAGAATGGTCCTCGTGCAGTATAGCACGGCGGTTTGCAAAGGACAGCCTAACAAGTAGTGTGGCTAGTAAAACAACCCCGGCCTCTCGACCAAGATATTCCGAAATGATTTAAACTCGCTTTACTAAAATCAATCTGCAGGCGAGCCTGTGACAAAAGAAACATGCTCTATTTGCGAAGCAATTATACACCCATATATTCCGTTGCCAGAGTCGCTGAGCTATTCCGCTTCATGAGACAAGCCGTAAGGCGGTATTTACCTGTCCAGTATGTGTTCTGAACGAAAACAACTGTTTGCCGAGTCTAGTAGCAACGAAGCAACGCATTTCTAGCAAACATGCACCATTTCAAGCTGGAATGGGTAAGTTAATCGAAAGAGCAGTGGTCATTATTATAACCATGGACAACTTTTGAAGCACAAAGAGTGTCAAGAGATGATATATTGTAATCCCAAAACAAATCTACAACACAAATACAAGTCATAAAACATTAGAAAAGCCTTCTTATCCATTTGGACCGAACCCCGATGCTCCTCGTCTATTCCAGTAAAAAAATTCGGCATGTCTAGCCGCCACGCCAAATATCATCGCTCTCATTAATAGTGTACCACATGACCCTGATAGTTTCGGGCTTCGAGCCAGGAGAAAATCTTGACAATATTTCAAGTCGAAGGTGCAGCACACCTGACGCCCGTGGCCTGGTTGACGCAGACTTCTGTCCCGACTCGATTGCCATTCACGTCGTAGTAGCCGCCGCCGCAGAAGCCACCAACGTTGCAGAAGGTGCTGGCTCCGCACTTGGGTCCGTTTTGAGGAAACTGGGGATCGGGCGTGTTCATGCAAGACTGAAGCTGGACACAGACATTGTCGGTGTTGCCCGAGCCAGAATAGTCGCTGGGGCCGCAGATGTAGCCAGAGAGGCAGTCGGCGTCGGTAGAGCACTGGGGAACGGCTGTAGCGGTGAGGGCCATGCCCATGGCGATGATGGCGGACTTGATGGTGAATTGAGCCATTTTGTAATCGTAAGTCTGTTGTTGTCTTCAGACAAGTAGGATGCCTATGGCTGCTGTGGAGGTGTGGACGGTGGTAATGGTGGTTGGATAAACTGGATCCGGTGTGACTGATTATCGGAGTGATAAAAGTCAAAGAGATTGAAGACTGTTGTGTTGGAATTTTGTTTTTGTTTCAACATGAGGTCCAGGGGCCAGGGCTTATATATACCAAGATGTTGAGACTTTTGAGACTTGCAGCGCTAGCATTATTAACTCGGTGATGGCGCGTGTTTTCCCATCTCTACTCCGCCATCTTCTGGGCGGCTTTCCCGAAGCTGTCAGTGGAAGCTCTTTCTGAGGAAATGGCTGGCTCGGACGAATATGCACCGATGGCTTCATCAGCCCAATAGCGCCCGTGGCGTTCCATGACATCAACGTCCCTGCATGCTCGGCAATCTCCTGACCCTGGCAAAACCATTCAAGAGAGTTATATGTTTTTGGAAAGCTTCTGAATCCTCTTACCTATGGCCAAATGAGGTGATTTAGCCCGTTGCTTGCCTTCCTGGGTTGTGCTCATCCTGAACAATGACTCTGTATTGCCCTGGAAGAATGCTATTATGCCAACCACTTTCGCGCCGGGATGTCGTATCTCTATGATGTTCCATTAAGTGCATTGAAGTTTTCTCGCTGCTTATTTAGTGCTAGTCCTACAATATTCGGTGCTAGATTTCGATTTGCTAGGGCTCCGAATATCGCAGGGCATAAAGTTTAACTTGATCTCCAAAGATAGCTCAAGCGCAGGAACGGCCGCCACCGCAGGGATCATCAGGAGAAATTAAAACACCCACATGGCCGAGAGCCGAGGGGACACGATAGTGAACTGGGGATTAAGGCCAGCATACTCCGTACAGAGTAGCGTTGACGGAAATGTCATGTCGCCAACCGAATGGGCTGCCAACCTGCGGGTGAGTTGACACCGACTCGTGACACTACTTGCCGAATAGTCGGCCAGGCAAACTGCCACGGCCTGCATTAATGGGGACAGTATATCACTTGTGCCTCTTACATGTAAAGCCCATGGCGCCGTCTTTCAGCCCTAGGAGACTTGACACGGACATATTGCATCCGACTCATACGTCATTATATGTACTTGAGTTGCCGGTATTGGCTAGAAAATCTGGGGCCCCATGGAAAGTATTGACGGTAGAGCCGATACCTACCTAGGTGGGTGTGTGCTACACCATTTGGTTGTGCGGTGGCAACAACCTCGAGGCCACAAAGACTGCTCGTGGTGGCGCCAAGGCGGCCAGACAACTCGTCCCCCTTTTCAATGGCAGTCTGGGAAGTCCATTCACATTAATCAACTACTTTTTCGGGATAGCTGGTGGCAGTATAATCATTGAAAGCAACAGACTGATGTGTAGTCGGTCTGTTGAGTCTGTTGAACAAGCCAGTTATTCCAGTGCAACATGGCAGTTACCACACTAGGCCAAACGTTTTGCAATATGAACGTAAACTAAGCAAATTTACATTGTGAATGCGTGCGTATCAATGCTACGCCCAGGACGCAGTGTATTAATATGTGAATGGTTTCGGATCAAAGCCATGACGCAAGACCATAGACAGCTATGAGCTCTTGTTTCCTGCGTACCTTGTATCAGCTATTGCATATTGACGCCTGAAAACAAAGCAGCTCCATTTTCCTGCAATTACCGCGTTGGTGGCGTACACATGTCCAGCCCATAGCCGTGGCTGCCTATCACCATGTCGGATGGCGTGACAGTTCAGCCTCTTGATCCATCAAGACTATCATGTCTGTTCGGTAGCAGCAAGCCCGAGCAGCATCTGCAGCATCGCCGCGGAGAAACCTCTGTACGAAGCACACAGCTCAGCCTTTCGGGAACAGCGAGGCCATCGCCAGCAGCCAGCAACATCACAACTTGTTCATGATGCGGTATCGGTGAAGGCGAACAATTCAAGAGCCTCTCTGCTCTGGGATAAGAAGTCAAGAAACAACAAGCATACAGCATGATTCCATTATAAATATCGCTACACCTCGCTGCTAAACTAGAAGACTTCAACACAATCCACAGTCAACACAAACACTCCAGCACCACTCCTCTCCTCTCTTTGAGAACTACATTTGACAACTACATTGCTGAATCAACATTGAATCAAGCACTCTTGCCCAGCCAAACACCAAACAACAAACACCAAAACAACATCACAACATGGCTTCCAGAATCTTGCAGATCACCGTCGCCGCTTTTGCCTTCACCACGGCGGTCAGCGCAATCCCTCAGTCATACCCCAACAAGTGCGGCGACCAGGTTTGCCCAAGCGACAAGCCCAACTGCTGCGCCGTCAATGTGAATGGCGTCGAAGAGCTCGGCTGCTTTGCCGTCTGCCCCAACCCGCCGCCGTCGCAGCAGCTTCAGCAGAGGCAAACCCAGGGCGTCGAGTGCGGCGACTCCATCTTTTGCAAGCCCAACCAGCTCTGCTGCGCCGTCATCTACAATGGCGTCGAAGAGCGAGGGTGCTACGACGGCCCTCAATGCCCTCCTCTCAACCCGGCCACCACCATGACCACCATGACCACGACAACCGCCGCCTCTCCCGCCGCCACCACCGGCCCCAAGTGCGGTGATTCCTTCTTCTGCCCTGTTGGCAAGGTGTGCTGCCCCAACAAGCTCTATACTTGCGCCGACACTGTCGATCAGTGCCCCCAGTAAAGCTTGTCTTGACAGCTACGGTACATGGGCGTCGACGTCTACATGGAACGAATACAGCCACAGGGCTGGAATGAGAGAGTTTCTTGCTTTATTCCTTTTTTTTTTTTTGTTTTGTTTTATTTGTTGCCGGATAGATAATAGACTATAGACCATAGACAACACTGCGAGAGATGGTAGACAGCGTCGGATTCATGGCTACGGAGTAGTGTCTCTAGACCGTTTGTTCAGGGTTGATAGTACAAGCTTCATATATCGACAATGATAGTTTCTGTTGACATAATGTTCCATTACGCCGAACCATGACGGGATATGATTGACATGGATGTGATGGCTGAATATATCATCTAATTTGTCGCATACTACAACCCACTCAACGTATTCCGCGCCGAAGCCGAAAACGGCAGCATAACGCCAGTTATGCCTGCTTTAACCTGGAAATTCTGCCCAGAAAATTCTAATTATATACCAGACTAATGAAATACTGCCGTTTATCCGTAGCCAGACGTCCGTCTTTCAAGAAAATGACTAGCCAACGCCGTCACGTTCCGCCTTGCACACTGGCGATTGTGTCAATCTGCCCAACCAGGCGCTGCCGTCACCAGGTCAGCGTGCCAAGAATTACCCCGTCTTACCGTTAGGCTGGATCTCAAGCAGGGGTTGTCTGCAAGATTTGATAAGGGAGGTTGCTATTTTTGGGATACATGCAGGGGTTGGTGGCGAGCTGAGAAACATGCACGGCCAACTTGGGTAAGCAGGCTCATGACGATCGTCACTTTGGTATTTTGGCACAGCGAGAAAAAGTATAAAGAAAGCTCGAAGCCGTGGTCTTGGCCAGAATTCAAACCATCAACCGCAATTCCACCTCCAAAGAACACCTACTATACAAAAAACAAAGCCCACCAGACACCTCTGATCACGAGTCAACAGTCCAACTCGCTCTTTTCACCCCCCAATCATGAAGTTTGTAGCATTAGCTCTTTCTCTCGCCACGGCCGTTTCCACGGCCAGTGCCTACGCCATCGAGGCCGACGGCGTCAACTGTCGCTCCGGGCCCTCGACCAGCGACAAGGTTGTACGAACATACAACAAGGGCAACGACGTCAAGCTCGAGTGCCAGACGGCCGGACAAGCCATCCACGGCGATTCTCTCTGGGACAAGACCACTGACGGCTGCTACGTCGCCGACTACTACGTCAAGACGGGCACAACCAACATGGTCACTGGCCAGTGTGGCGGCGGCGGCACCATCAACGGCAAAATCAGCCGCCAGGAAATCATTGCCCGTGGGCAGTATTGGGTCTCCAAGCACGTCCCATACTCCATGGAGGCGACGTATCCCGACCAGCACGGCACCCGCTACAGAACCGACTGCTCTGGGTTCGTCACCATGGCTCTCCACGCCACTCCTCCAGGCTACAACACCGTGAGCCTGCCCGAGATCGCGAGGCCGATTACGTGGGCTGAGCTTCAGCCGGGTGACTTGGTCGGCACGCTGGGGCCCGGGACCGGCGGTGCTGCCGGTCACGTCACCCTTTTCCACTCTTGGGCCGACGCGTCCAGGAACTCGTACAACACTCTGGAGTGCCGGGGGGGTGCGGGCTGCGTTGCCTACAAGCGCCCTGTTGGCTGGACTGATGGGCCTTATACGGCGAAGCCTTATCGGTATATTCGCGTTGAGTAGGGTGAATGGCGGAGGAAACACTGTACTGTTCTCACGGTTGTGTTATATAGCTAGTTGCGTAGGGTTGTTTATACATCCGTAGTCTCTGGCGGCTAGGAGAAAGTACATACCGTGTTGGTTGTCAATCGTCTACGGGCCAATTCACTCGTATAGAGTCAAATCGGTACATGAACAAAATGATGTGGTACCCAGTATGGCTAAAACATGTATATAAATTATTTTATTATAACGGCATATTCAAGCGCAAAATTGACCTGGGTGCGACCAGAGACGAGAATGCAATGTTTAGTACTCAAGTATTTCTCTTGAACTTCTGCGGAAACGTGAAACACTACACTCGAACCATGAAGTGATACAGCTAGAATTTATCAACCGTTGGGAAGCAGAGTAGCAATGCGCACAAGTTTATTACTTGACAAATCCAGCCGAGGCTTAACGTGCAGCCAAGTACAAATACCCAAAGCCCAACTCCACCCACTCTACTCACTACGGCCAGGTCTCGACATTGTATTTCACCTTTCCAAGCCGAGAGTGGTATATTCCTGCCGGGATAAACGTCAAGAGCCCGTCCCGGACCAGTCTTCCGTCAACGCCATCGACCTATCGCTTCCTGACACACGAGTTGCCCGCGTAGTACTCATTCAGCTTGCAGCACCTGGAGTCGGCGTTGCCAGCGTTCCAGGCACAGTAGAAATTCTGGCCCCAATCACAGGGGCCACGGTAGCAGGGCATGATCTTTGCCTTACCATCATAACATTTACCGTTGATGGCCTTCTGCCCTGGTGCACAGCAGACAGTGTCGGCAACGGCGCCGCCGTCCTTGCCGACAAAGACGGTCACATCAACGGTACACTGCGAATTCTTGCCAGAGCACACAGTCTTTCCGTCCGAGCAGGTATTCGAGCCCGGCTCAGCGCATTTTCCCGAGACGGCGACCTGGCCGCGGGCGCAGCAGATGCTCTTGCCGCTGGTGTCGATGGAACACTGGGACGCGGTGCCGGAGCAAATGGTCTCGCCGTCTGAGCAGAGATTAGATCCCCGGCTGACGCACTTTCCATTGATGGCGATTTGACCCGCGGCGCAGCAGATGCTTTTGCCGTTGTTGTCGACGGCGCACTGGGACTCGGGGCCAGAGCAAATGGTCTCTCCGTCCGGGCAGGCCTGGGATCCCCGGCTGACACACTTTCCGTAGAGGGCGATTTGACCCGAGGCACAGCATTGGGTTAGGGTGGCGTTGGTGTTGTCCGGGGTGCATTGGGGAGTATCGCCATGGCACCACATCTTCCCCGGGCAGATGCATGAGTTGAATGGTGGCCAGTCGCTGTGAGCTATGGCGAGGTCAAGCAGACCAAAGGCAATAGCGGTGGCCTGGATGAAGCGCATCTTGGCAAGTATCAAGGGATTGTATAATGATGTGAAATTTGGATGATGTTGTGACTTGGTGGTGATGGGCTTCAAACTTGACGGGTGATCGGTGCTCTTTTATATCTTTTGCGGCAGCTGTGGTCTCGGGCCGGTCGGGACATCGGCGAATATTTCTTTGCATCTTTCCATTGCTGGCAAAGTCTCTACCGAGTTGTTTTTTTCGATTTTGTTCAGTTATACATGCGCAGCTATAGTTTCCATCATGCCAAGTGCCGAGTCTCATGTTCTGATTTTGTTCAACTATACATATGCAGGTATCAGAAACGGGCAAGGTCAACGAGAAACTGCTACCATTTTTTTACCAAAACAGATGGATAGGTTCATGGTGACAGTCCAAAAAATTATTTGCGAAAATCGTCATTGTGCAAGTGGTTTCGGGATGCAGGCCGCTCAGTGGGCACGGGGTTCAAAGCTCCTGGCAAGCAAGGGAACAACCGGACCCCTCCAACGCAGCGGGAAGAGCCATGGCATGAATGTATAATGCCTTGGGCGTTCAGACAGCGGCCACGGGCAGCCAAGTAAAGAAAGTTATGCTTATCACAAGCGACTGGGACCATGTGAAATGCCGGCATCACGGCCGGATCGGACCCACCCAAGATACATTGAGATAGTTATGCGAGATCGAACGGAAAAGGGACCACCGAGTGGAGCTGGTTACACTAGATCGGGGAATTTATTCTATCAATTCTATCGGACCGCCTGCTATGGAACCATTTATCGTACGACTTTGTATGGGGCCGAACCCGAGGGTGGCTCGGCTTGTGCTCTCGACTATCGGCCCAACCAGTTCCTGTTTCTATCCTGTCTTTCTTCAGTTTGGATATATGTACGGATCAAGTGCTAGTATACACTCTGCAGACTTTGACAGGTTTACCCCTATGTGCTAAAGGAACTCTTATAGTTGGTTGCTGCTGTCCTCTAGTATACATTGTACTGCTTGATTTGAGAAATGACTGGAATAATAACAAGCTCACTTTTCTTTCTTCTCTCTCCAACATTCTAAACAGCACAACGAGGACTTCTAGATGGCCTTAAAGCCGACTCTATATAAACGCCTTGTCAGCCTACCAAATGATTTTCACATCTATCAATATTACCAGCGCAAGGTGTTGTCGCCGACAGTCGATCAATTCGGGCATATTATACGCATTCAGGACTCTAGCTGTTCCCCACTTGCAAGGCAGAATACATCATTTATTTATGGACCTTCTTCTATTTGTCCTCGCTACTGAATTTATGTCAGGAGTCTGCGGGGGAGACGGGCCGTAGATGTCAAAGTAGTATATATAGCGCAAGATCCACCTGATCTGCACTCGATAATGACACTCCCCAGGAGATAGAATTCCCTTGTGGGCGAAACATGGTCCCTGCTTGAAGATGAAACTACTCCCTCGCTCCATTGCAGTATTCATAGAGGGCATTGGCTATCGGACGTAGAGTCTAGTTCAAGTGGGAGGACCCGAGATTCCGATCCGCATCGTCCGATCTGCGCTCCCATTGCCCATCACTCCACTCCCTTGGAATGTCACTGAGGCAAATTGTGACCTCTGTCCGGGCTCCATAATATGCCGTCAATTCATTTGTCTTCCACTAGATAGGGGGAAACAGCTCCAAGATCTGTCGGACTAGTGGCCGTGACTCCCGATAGTTTGCGTCCAGCAACAGCATCCGAAATACAACATTGGGATCCTACTAAATCAATTGATCTTCATCGTACCGCCGCTTACACTTGATTTTGATACTTGCTTATTACGTAATGCTAGCTGCCCCGTTTGAAGCAAGTTCAAAAATCTGGCGAATGCGAGCAGAAAGAGAAGCCACCCACGTACAGGCCAACACACCTTGATTATACAGAATAGTGAGCTGTCGGGGTTGTATGCGTCAATCGTTCCATAGTAAATGTTCCCAGTACATTGAATAAGCAGCTTCCGAGGGGAAACAGGGACGACCTGTTCACTCACGGTGCAGCGGATATCGCGGAGGATACCCCGACGTGTTGTGCCTCAGTCCTGATTTGCGAGTATCCAAACTGAAGCAACAGGGTTATGACTGCACTAGTTAACTGAGTATCACGCCTCCCGAAAAGCTTGGTCTCAACTCAGATCACAGCGATGATCGGACCAAAGAGGCCGGCAACATGGTTGATGGCATAGTCTCTCCAGGTCGCGTAATTGGAGCCGCTTCCAAACTGTTCCCGCGTGATTTGAGGTAAAATGGCAAAAAGACACGGAATAATGGCGAAGCCATTCCAATAACAAACCGGTTCGACGGAATGAACGTGGTTGACCAGGCCAGCGTTCTCGCTTGAAACAAGCCTTTGAAATGCATCTTCAGCCGCAGGGAGGACCAAACCGATTTCTCAGTGTGTAGGACCACCCCCACGCCGCTGGATTGTAAGGCGATGTGTTCGTCACTTTATCGTCTGTGGACAATCTAGATTCCTCACTCAGGTTGGCTATTTTATCCAGCATTAAGGCCATGTTGAAGACTTGGGTCCGACTTGCGGTTGTCAGCACAACATCTGTCGAAAAAATAGTTTCGTTAGATTCACAAGGAGGCGCCTGTTTGTTCATGTATCTTTTGATAACTCCGAGCATGTTGAATGTATATACGATTTCTCTCCTGACTGCAATGATACACGCTTTTTCACAGTGGTGTCCATACCCAAGATTCAACTACATCAGGCAGCAGTGGAATTCCCTTTTACTTGGTCTGGTGTAACCATGATATAAAGTCTCAGACCAACTGCGTACTTGGACTTGGACTCGCCTCGGCAATTTTTACAAATTGGTTCATGATTGCTTTCTATTAATCCAAATGATGCAATTCCTTTCAGTGGAGATGATATTCAAGATTACATCATTCAAAACCCCTGTACAGAATAAATTCAGCCACTTTATTAGACGCCGTATTCACATAGCAGCGTCACATCTTTCCTCTATTTAAACTCTATAGAGAGTAGATTTCACTACTTCCGCTACCGAAATCTCATTTCATATATTTTCATATATTACGATCGAAATAATATATCGAACGCTCAGGAAACTTAAGAAGGGCAGTAGTTAAACAAACAAGATCAGCGGTATTCTTGATCCCGTAACAAGCAACATGAAGCTCCAAGTTTTGCGCAGTGAGATAACGTCTGAAATGGGTTTCTTTAGTTTGTTGTACTGTAGTTCAAGTATGAAATACGGTCGGCACAGGCGAGTTTATTGGGTAGCGCATAATGTCAACTGAGATCACTGGCAGCATCTCCGGACCATGGTCGATTCCCAACAGCCAACTCGTTCCAGTGACATATGAGTTCGTGTTGCGATGGTGTACATGAATCAAGCTTTCTATATGAATGTCAGTTCCGTAACGTGAACCCCATACGTGATTAGTCTAGGTCGTCACACAAGCAAAAATTGGTGGTGATATCTCCTAATTCAGCACCGTCAAGTCATGCTCTCAAAGAAACCTTCCAAGCATCAAAATCAATCAGCTGCTAACACAATGGAATAAATTGGCATATGCTGCCAGCACGAAGTTGAGAGGTAGAGTGAGCAATTGTGCCATTAAGCCTGTTGGATGGGGTCCAATCCCAAGAAGGTATCACATCAATCAACAGCAACCTGATGTGAATAGTGGACATGAAAAGGTCACTCTCATGAACTGATGGCTATAATATGTCATTCCAGCATTGAATTTGTGCTCCCGGCAACATCTGATGGAGATGGACAAGTCCTGGAGAAGGCCATTCCGCCACTCTGCAAGCCGCTGGGGCTTGGCAGTATTCGCATGTGGCTTTTCGACGGAAAGACTCGACTCCTCAGCCGAGTAATCCCAGCCACCTTCAAAGGGGACCAGCATCTGAAATCGTAAATCTCTAGAGCCTGGGCGGTCCGGGAGCCGCCGAGCCTTGTGCCCGCCAAAAGACTGCTCACATCCGTGCAGCCCGGCGTACGCCATTCATCATCTCCTGACGCGGGGAGACCGAGGACCCGGTTAACTACGAATGTTTTGCAAATAACGTTCAATTTATTTTTAGTAAGAAACCGCCTGTGCTATCCGTCGCGCGGGCGAACTGACATCACCATTCCCGAATGGCATTTCCCACCATGCGGCGCCCATCTTGTGCCCGGCGCCTATTTTGTTTGCCTTTTTGATTTCTTCGTCGCTGTGGACTGCTCAGAAAACCCCGGCGCAGTGACCATGCTACACAGGGCCGTGTGTAGCCGATGCTTCTCGTCCTCCCTGCTGAAGTGTGCCTCATTTTGCGCCGTTGGCTGCCAACCCTCGGTGAGGCTCATGGCTACTGCGTATGCGTGACTACGAGGCGTACGTGACCCGTCGCCTGAAGTCGCTCTTTGCTTTGCGGATCCGTGGACAGGAGTAGTTGGCCTGCTGTTCACGACCAATGCGTGGTTAAGCTTTTTTTTATTCATGGTTGCTACGATGCTCCTTAGTATGGCTTTTCCATGGGCAAGTTGCTAGACTGGTCAATAGGTACGTACAGTAGTTTCTGTGTAAATTGCATCATGTATTGTTGATTTGACGTGTCTCGCCAACTGGAGGTGAGTTGCAGGCTCATTTATGCGTGAAATAATTTTGAGTTCAATGTTTCCATTTACAGCGCTCAAGATCACCGTACTTGGCACGATAATTTCTTCCACGGGCTATATCTTCCGATTATTGGCTGTCTAGTACCCTGTGGAAGGCTCTACAAGGAGTGTCAGGCCACCAACACACGAGGCGGCGGTGGGGTGATCATGTCGTGACATGTCGTTGGTGGCGACCAATCCAGCATGCTTGTCTGCGCCACAGGCTATCAGGATCGCCATTTATCTGTGTGGGAGTGCTACGGGTTTCCCCGGAGCTAGGCAGATGGGTCCTATCAGGGCTGAGAAAAAGGGTAGATGCTCCTGAAAATCTCGTACTATCCGTACCCATGTAGGGAAGTTCGACTTCAAAGCTGGCAGTACAGCATTTGCCTTTTTGTCCGTTGTAGATAAAGGGCGTGGCTCTTACACACTCTTTCATACAACCCGTTTACACCTGTGTTCATCATTCGCAACAATTGCCTTTGCTAGCCGATGGTATCAGCCGGCAACGCTATAATCAACATCAGATCATATTTTCTGACATGCCATATACGCATCCCATTTCTCAATTGACACTGGATACGAAGGGGGTGATTACAGCTCAGGTCAGTCATGAGGAGTAGCCATGGGACTAGAAGCTTACTGTTTGTAGGACCATGGTGGCCAAAGTAACTATGCTGCAAGGCGAGAGCCGATACTCGACGAGCCTACTTGCAGCGGAGTGCGACCCTTGCTTGCATCGAGTGCCACCACTGCAAAGACAGGCGCGAAGAAAAAGGTTGTGCGATTCAAAGATGAGCTCGAAGATGTTAGGCTTTTTCGCAAGCTTGACCAGCCTCAAGCTGTCAGCGGGCTTCCTCCAAGCACCAGATGCCTCCCCGGCAAACGACTCACGGCAACCCTGCAGGATGCCTCATCGGTGTTTGTCCTCAGTACCAGCGGGGGTGACTCAACCCTGAGATGCTCGGCAAGTTGGAGAAGCCCTAAATCCAATGTATATCTGGAAGAAGTTCGCCTTTTGCGTGATGCAACGGCAGTAGTTGGCGTTGTCAACGTGAAGAACTTGGCCTTTGAGAAACACGTTACTTGCCGCTTTACCCTAGACAATTGGACAACCCAATCTGAGGTAGCTGCAGACTATCTCAATTCAATCGCATCGCTAGATGTGGATGAAGACAGAGACTCATTCGGCTTCTCCATACCTATATTGGATTTTAGCCACCTGGGACGCAACAGGTTGGATTTCTGTATTCGCTATCGTGTAATCGGCCTGGAATTCTGGGATAATAACAATTCCACCGACTTTATGGTATCCTTTGAGGTCGAACGTCACGATGATTCTGTCGAGCCTCTGGCGACTAGTACAGATTCTCCCAAGGAGACGCACCAAGATACACGCAGGGCGAGGGAAGGCACTTTGGAGATTGACGGATCGTCAGATGTAACCCTCGGCTATAACTTTGCCGAACCTGTACAATCTGGCGCCTTGCGTCGCCAATACGATCTTTCTCAAACGCCGTCTACGATACCTCAGCCAGACAACAAGAAAAGAGACAGTGTTGTGGCTGTAATGAGAACAGGCCCGAGTGTGGGGGGAGCTTGGGCAATTCGTCGGGAAACGGGACCGTCAGGTATCAAGTGAGATGGCTGGTCGCATATAAGGTGAAAGGAACAAGTGCAAAAGCAAAATGGGCACAATCATTTTGTGTCTGAGAATGTCAATCAAGACCGGCGATGGTTCCCCGATTGGACGAATAGACCGGGCTGCCAGCTCACGTGGCTCCGGACATGGATTGCCCCACCACCGGACTTTCAGGGAAAGTGCGGACCGGTTCAAGAACTCTGGCTCCTGAACCTGGGGTATAGATACTCAGAAGGGCTTGGCGGTGGTACAAGCCACATAAGTACTGTCAATATGCAGTGATAAGCATTGGGCATGACGGTTATGCATCAATTGAATCCGAGTCAAATAAAACGCCTGCGCACAACGCGGCATATGGATTGCTCTGGCGAATAGCAATCCTGCACGACCGCTACACACCGGCCAAAGGCCGCACAAGGCCGCAATCATGCTGTCCGACGTCGGGCTAGTGAATAGGTCATGTTTTATGTAAGTCAATGCTCCCACCCGCACCCCGCTCCGGGCCAAGAGCTGAGTTGGGCCGAGCTGGCGCACTGGCTCCGCCTCCGCAAGAGCACAGAGCGCAGAGTGTGGACTGACGTGCGAGGGCCAACTCCAGATTCGTGTACAGGAACGGAGTCGCTGATGCGCAGCGCATTGCCGAGCATGTCACCACCGGACGGCATGTTACTTTGACAAGATGCAATGGACATGTCTTGACATGCATAAAACTGACATGCACGCCCTTGCCAACTTCCCCGGCTTTGTTGTAAGAGCCGAAGTGGATCGTTGCCGAGGCCGGTCTGGCCAATGGGCGGCGGCGAAATTCCGAAATAGGCCCGCTGCAAGCCGGTCAAGGACCCCGAGGGCTACTGGTTGGTCGGTGGATCCTTTATAAGTCGAGCTCCAATCATGTATTTCGAGTCTATCTTGCCTCTTACAACCACACATCTACCCCAGACAATACTCTCTCTCCCAGGCCAACGCATAAACCAGACAGCAGCACCGCTCGACCACGTGTGTTTTTTCTGCTCTGCCATGGCGCCTGTCAAGCTTGCAGAGTATCTATTCACTCGGTTGCGCCAACTGGGCGTCGAGTCGGTCCATGGAGTCCCCGGCGACTTCAACTTGACCATGCTGGACCACGTCGAGCCCGCAGGACTCAACTGGGTTGGCAACGCCAACGAGCTCAACGCTGCCTATGCCGCCGACGGCTATTCCAGGATCATGGGTCTCGGTGCCATCGTAACCACCTTTGGCGTGGGAGAGCTGTCTGCAATAAACGCCATTGCCGGCGCCTATGCCGAGCTTGCCCCCGTCGTCCATATCGTTGGCACCCCTGCCCGACAAACCCAAGAAGCGCGCACCCTCATGCACCACACCTTGAACGATGGCGAGTATAGGAGATTCTCGCAAATGCATGCACAAGTCACCGTCGCGCAGACGCGACTCTGGGACCCCTTAACAAGCGCCCAGCAAGTTGATGACGCCCTTGCCAAGTGTCTGTTGCACTGTCGCCCCGTGTACATTGAGCTCCCAGTCGACATGGTGGACGCCCTTGTCTCTGCCGAGAGACTGCAAACGCCAATCTTTGTCCCGGAGCCGGAAGCTACTGCCAACCTAGATGAAGTCCTTGCCAAGATCGTCAGTAAACTCGAAGCCGCCAGGCAACCCATCATTTACGTCGATGGTGAATCCAGACCTCTCCGCATCGTCGACGCCGTGCAGCAGTTTGTTTCGACAACGAAATGGCCAACTTTGACTTCTCCTTTCGGAAAGGGGTTGGTGGACGAGACAGAGTCCAACTTTGTTGGCGTCTATCAGGGACAGTGGGGGGCCAAAGCCGTTCATGACTTTGTGAAAGAGAGCGACTTGGCACTCTGTTTTGGTCCTCACTACAGCGGCACCAACACCTACATGTGGAATAGCATCCCGCAAAGCAAGGAGGCTATCGAGTTCACCACCTCTGGCATCAAGATTGGCTCGGACCTGTATCGCGATGTGTCTGCCAAACTGGTCCTAGCCCGTCTGCTCAAGGAACTCGATGTATCAAAGATCAAATCATACAACCCTTTTCCCGCGCTACCCAAGTACGAGCTTCTTGCGCCATCCGCAGCCCCTGGCGACGACATCATCAAGCAAGACAAGGTGTGGAAGATCCTGGCCAATCTCATCCAACCCGGAGACATCGTCATGGGAGAGACCGGCACGCCTGGATTTGGCGTCCGCGAGATGCCAATGCAGAAACACTGCCGGGTTTTCAGCCACGTTACGTGGCTCTCCATCGGGTACATGCTCCCAGCCGCTCAGGGCGCTGCGCTCGCCCAAAAGGAGCTCATTGCGTCTTCGAAATGGCACGGAATCAAAAAGGCCAAGACGATCCTGTTTATCGGCGATGGAAGCTTTCAAATGACGGCGCAAGAAATGTCAACCATGATCAAGCACGGGCTTGACATTGTGATTGTGCTGATCAATAACGATGGATACTCTATCGAGAGATTCATCCACGGCAGGAAGCAGGGGTATAATGACGTTGCCAGATGGCGATACCTCGAGGCGCCGAGCTTCTTCGGTGCCCCGAAGGACACGTACACGGCCTCGGCCAAGACCTGGGCCGAGCTGAAGACCATTCTTGGGAATGACGAGGTGAACAACACACGGGGGTTGTCCATGATTGAGGTTGTCATGGAGCGGGAAGATGCTCCGCCTGGTCAGCTCCAAAAGGTGTTGGATATGCAGATTGCAAGGGAACCCAAGAATTAGCCAAGCACGAGTTACGATGAAGAGACACGAAGACAGATGAAGTTCAATGAGAAAGATGTGCGGGGGGCTCAGTTTTATGACGAGGAATAGATTTATTTCAGTCTAGACGGTTATCAATAACATTCCCGCCGCGCCACGTAATACGGCAGGCAATCTAGTAGCATACAAGAATATTACGAACCTCGCGTACTCTTAAAGCAGAAAAGCTTGTGTGGTGAAAAGAGGTAGGCCACACGTTATTGTGAGCTGGGAATATCCCGAGTATTTCTGTGCCACTCGATAATGTTTGATTATTGAGCCAATGAACGTTGCGGGGTGAAGCAATTATACCAGTATTTTCCACATGTCCCTTTCCGAAACCTCCCTCGGGAACGCAAACCAAGCCAGAATCGCGGATTGTGTGCTGCTAGAGCTGCGGCAAGAGATACTTTCATTCTAGTTATCTAGAACAGTGGCGATGGAGGTGTCCACCGCAAGGGCATTCGTGAGCAGCAAGTTTATCGTGCTGTTATCAATGCGGAGGAATCAATTGATACAAAGACCGCAAAGCCCACACGCCGACAGGCTGGGAAAATGGGGGTAGTTTGCTGTCCGAGGGAGATGCACAAAAAACAACAATGACATGGTCTCTCCGCTTGCACCACCCTGTGCAGTGATGATGACTGGTGATTTGGCGTGCTGGCCCGTATCCAACACAACTGGATGTCTTGTACCCATGGCCATTTTTTCAATACACTCGTGTGTGTTTCCCACGCAGATACGAGATGCGCACAGACGGCAGCCCCTGTGGCTTCTTTTCGTTTGCCTCTCAGACTCATCGGTACGCCGGCAAGGATACGTTGTAGCGGACAGGAAACAAGGCATGTCGCTGCTGCAAGGAAACGAGCAGGTAGAGACTGTCAGGGAGCACGGTCCGCCAAACGGGAAACTCGGCGCGGAAGTAATAATAGTAGGCTCATCTCTTGAAGATTCGAGGGGGTATTGTGTTTCAGCATGTTGAGTAAGGCTGCGAGACTGCTACCTGTCACGGACGTCGGAGAGGCCGACGATGAAGCAAACTTCGTTCCTGGTCCACCTCCTGGGCAACGAGGTCAGATTTTTGTCCTTGACACGGAGCCCCTTGGCTGCAGTGCCTTGTGACTGGAGGAGAATTTTGATACTTCCTTATCCTTAGAATAGCTACATATGCGCTTTAAGGAAGGACTTTGGGAAGATGGCAACTCCTTCACCTATACATGGTGATGAAATTCTAACAAAGCAAGGCACCTCCCGGCCTCTATATAGTACGTAACATGCTAGAATACTAATTCATTTCCAATAGCAGCGGTGGATGAAAATCTCCGCTGCCTGGTCTCGTGGCGTACATGTTTGCTCCGCGGCTGAGAGGAGTCGCCAATACCCCTGAGCATCGGCATCTCCCAGCCTCTGTATACTCGTATGGAATACGCCAGACGGCTACATGGTTGCCAATGGCAGCAATGGATGAAGATTCTTGCTGCCTGGTTCTGTGGCGTGCAGGCTGTCGGCTGAGATGGACGGGCAGCAATTACCGCTGAATGTCTGTACACCTCAGCCTCTGCGTGCGACCATGGTATGCGATGGAGGACGACACGGCGTCAACCATGTCGGTGCTTGGAAATCTCGGCCGCCTAGTTTCACGTCCCGAACGCTCGCTGTCGGCTCAGACGAGGAATAAATACTTCGATTGCTCCGATGGTCGCTCGGAAGCCACTCGTTTTCCTGCAACTCCCCTCTTCACATCTCATCGCTGAATCAAGCGACGTTTATTATATCCTGTTGCCGAGAATCGCGTCCAGCACGCAAAGAATCTTGATCAATGGAGGTCCTTGGCGCGGCAGCCGCCTTTGGCAGCATCCTCAAAATGATCATGACGGCTACCAAGGTTGTCATGGCATTGATACGTGATGAGTGTCCCGATCTGTATGCCGTGCGCGACGCGGTAAAGTCCCTGACCTTGCAGCTGGAACTCCTCCAGAATGACCAGGAAATGCACTTTGAGCTGGCGAAAAACGTGCCCTTGTTGCTTGACAATTGCCTCTGCGTTCAGAATGACCTGGAGAAGCTCAAGAGCGAGTACCTGGCAAACTCGACACAGTGGACCATCAGCGGCCGGAAAAAGCTTGCCAGTCTTCAAAGTCGACTAGAAACGCTCACAGGTTCCTGTGAAGTGATATTCCAGGGACTGAATATGTAAGTCCCATGAGGCCTCTTGCTCTGCCTACCTTCACAATGAGTGTTGACGACGATCTACAGCGAGCAGTCGCGATCGTGGAAAAAATCCTTTGACAACATGATGGAACATTCCAAACAAGGCAGCACGATGCCCTCGCTCTATCCGGAAGCAGAATCCGCGAATGCAGCAAAGACGGCGCCAGTCGGAGACGCATTGCCTCACGGCAGTAGCGCTCACACAGCAGCACCCCGAAAAGCCAGGACATGGAGAAGCGACGAGGCAAGCCCGGGCTCTGGGGTCACGAAAGCTGGCACAGGAAGTACACAGTCCAGCTCAGTTGCCGGCAGAAACCTCATGGATGCCGCGCATCTACGCGCCTTGGGTGGCCTCGCTCGTCGCTCCGTCGGACCTGCTGAATCGACACTTGAGGAGTGCAACCAGATAGTGCAGGCATTGATGGACTTGCAATCCAAGCATGAAAAGCTCCTGGACAACGATCCCGGCGCGCAAATGGCCGTGGACGGCGCCATTGCCGCGCTTCAAGCGGCACTGGATCGAGTGAAGCCCAGGGTCGAGTCTTGCGCCAAGGACCCGGGCAGGCCGGTGAAGAGCCTTGTCAATCAAATCAAGTGGTTTTCCTACGACGGAAACACGTTCAAGAAGCACCTCCCGGACATGGTGGACAAGTATGACAAGGCGCTACTTCAGATGGGCTCCTTGGAACGGATGGCTGCCGACGCCGCGAGTCGAGAGGCGGCTGACATGCGTCGGCAGAGGGAAAAAATGGTCGAAAAGGAGGCTGAGGGTCTTGAGCGCTTGAGTGCTTTCATGAGTCGTTAGCTTCGGATGGCTTCAAGGTAGTCATGTCGACACTTGTGCTGTAGACATGGAGACGAGATCCGACAGGGTCGGAGACGGGTTGATGCTGGGTTGCGCCCTGTATCGTAGTTGAGAAGGATGGCAATATCTGAATATTCACATTGTTTCTATAAAGACAAACCAATTCAGCAAAGTGATGGCAAAGCAAGAGTCAGAGATGAATCACGACGGGGCAGACCAGCACATGATGCCAAAAAGTGATGCATTTTTGCGACGCATTCAGTTGAATGCCAACTCAATCTTGGATGCAAAGCGAAAAGTACATGATCAATCTATACAAATGACAACTGTCACTACTTCACCCCTGACCAGCAGCTACTAGGTAGCTACACCCATCCCGTGCAAATCATCAGTCCCTTTGCCGTGGCAGACTCATCCCGACAGAAACCCACGCCTCGTCATGTCCGTCTGCCTGGCCGATTCAAACCCAAGGGCATCACCAAGGATCCTTTCGCGGTATTCTGATCTCTGGGGTGCCCTCCATTATTTTTGGGTTCCAATGCGGCGTGGCGTCGTCATCGGCGAGTTCGGCCAGGCCTGGAACAACGACGATTCCGTCTTTTGAAGGTTCCGGTTGCCATTGAAACTGATATTCAATCCCATGAGAAAAGATCTCGTAGCCAAACTTGACAGCGAAGCTGATTTGCCTCTTGAGCGCCTGCCGGTGCGTGACTACGCAGTCCTCGATATCTTTGGCGAAAGGATCCAAGACATCAGCGAGTGCATTGAAGAGTCTATTGACCTGCATATCGACAATCTCGGGCGGCTCTACAGGTCCCGGCAAAAGACCCTTGGGCGTGGCCATGGAGTATGCAGTCAATTTTCTCCAAAGGGCTAATGGCATGAGGCCTGCGTGGTTCATGAGCGATTAGCACAAATGAGACTCAATTTAATGCCAAGACGGGGGAGTAGTTACCGTGAGACTTAGGCTGCGCCGTGTATGAAGAAGTTGACAAAGGAAGAGACTTGAAGAACTCGGTGACGAAGAGGGGGAGAAGAGAGAGGGGGCCGATGGTGTGAATGTCGAGGTTGGAGAGGACCACACGCACTTGCAAATGAGTAAGTGCATGGAAGCGCGTCTTGGGATTCATGATGAGCTCCTTGAGGGCTCTAGTAAGTTCCTCGCCCAGAAAAAGACGCCTGAGATTCTCGTCAAGGGATTCGGGGACCTCTGGGAGCTTGTCCGTGTGGTAGTAATTCCGGGTATGCATGCTGAAACCCGCGCATGTCATTCCGAGGGCTTTCCTGAGATCTGGGCCATCTTTACGGCACAGATGAAAATGTTCCATTGTCGTCAAGACTTTGGGAGCAAACTTGAGAAATTCTACTGGCTCCCCAGGGGGATCGCGCAGATAGACGACAGGCTCGCCCGACCGGTCTTGTCGTTGCTTAGCAGAGTAAAACCAGACAAAGGCCGCACCCAGAAGTATGCCAATAATGACTCCTACTGCTGCTCCTATTCCACCGTCTCGGATGGAGGTTGAGGACATGTCGGCTATTGTTGTCGTGTACAGGACTTGTAAATGGCAAGGGTGGGCGAGGGCAGTATGCAAGCAAGTAGCTATGGAGGAAAGGGTGCAGCTGCGAATATGTAGAATATTTACAACAGCCTGGGGCGCTTGGAGGATCAAAATGAGGACCGCGAGCTTGAGAACAATGCCCGAGTATTAATAGGTTGATCAAAGGGGGCACGGTTTGACGTGGTGGCTGTGCGTATTGACTACACTCGACCCGTGCACGCACCACCGACTACTACTCTGAATTGTTGAATCTGGAATGTCAACAAAGGAGCTATTATTAGCCATCGACGCCCCGCATACCGAGTAGGGGCACGTTGTGTGGTGGTACAACCGTGAGACAGACTGGGGTTGAGCTGTCTGGCTGAATCAGGGATTATACGGCATGCCTGGCCTCTGGATACTCGGCAGAAGCATGTCGTGGTAGTCGATTCGCTTCTCGGTAAAGGAAGCAAACAAACACTTGGCTTACTCGACGCCCGGTGTGGGAAGATTCCAGACACCGCCTCCTAGTTTGCTTGCTCCAGCCTTCGGAACAGCACGGCCATGACCGACGAAACCCGTCAACACTTACCGCTCTGGAGCACACCACGGGTCATGATGCTTGTTTAAAACATTCATCTTGTTCGGCTCATGGCCTGCAACTCTTTTACCCAAATCCCAAACTCCATTCAAGAAATCGCATCCTCTTACGTGTAGCTGACTTCTCCAACATGTCCCATCGCGCCGATGCCGCCTCTGGCCGACTTCACGTATACGTCGGCGTCGATTTTGGTACCACCTTTACAGGTTATGAAAAAGGGCAGCCCCTATTCGTCACCACATGGATCTTCTAACATTCAAATAGGAGTATCTTGGATGGCACCTGCATTAAAGGAGGGGGCCATCACTCTGGTCCGTGACTGGCCCGGAGGAAGCGCCTACAAAGTCCCTACCATCTTGGCCAAGGAGGCGACTGAGAACGATAGAATGTGGGGGTTCCTTTGTAACCATCTTGACGAGAGCAGCAAGTGGAGGTTCCTCAAGCTGTCCTTGGACCGCGAACCCGGCCAGCTCAAGGGCACCCCTTGGGCACCCAACAGCACATCCGAGGCTTATGCTCTGGTGGAGGACTATCTTCGCCAGGTCTACCGACACATCAGGCGGAGCATTCCGAGTAAGATTGCGAATGAGGCCCCCGGGCTCCAGGGATGGGACAGCTGGGAAATCGACTTCGTCTTTAGTGTCCCGGGAACATGGAGTCCGCCCGTCGTCCACCGCTTCTTGGAGACGGCTCGTAGAGCTGGTTTCGGTGGACAAGCTCACCATAAAGTGGTACCGGGGTTGACAGAGTCCGTGGCAGCCGTGGTTGCGACGAGCGAGATGAATATCCCTCTGGTCGAAGGCGACGCCTTTTTATCCATCGACGCCGGCGGCGGCACTACCGACCTTGCCTTTGTCACGGTTCAATCCATGAAACCAATCATGATGAAGCAGGTATTGCCCGCAACGGCCATCGGAGTAGGCTCTGTCATGATCGACCTGACCTTTAAAAATCTGGTCGAGGCTCGCCTTGAGGACTACACCAAGTCCCCGGACCTTTCGAGGGCATGTGCCGCGGAAATGTCGCAAGGTAACGAATTCCAAATATGGAAATGCACATACGCTGCAGGACAAAATGCGATGGGCCACATGTTTCGCGCAACGCCCATCTCCAACGCGTTCGACAACCTACCGAGTCCCGTGGCGAATGAATTGGCGAGTTTCAAGAGGTTATATTCTCCGGGAGCCTTTCCAATACGAGACCTGCGCTGACCACGATGCAGAGAGGAGTTGGACCAGATGTTTGACCGTCAAATACAGGACATCCAGAGCCATTTTGTGTCGGCAGTCGATGAATTCGAAAGGGTCGGGGGGAAGCGCGTGGTGAGTACCCGTCTGCCAGCATCGGTGTGCGTATTAACCATTGCATGTTAGGGACACGTCGTTCTATCCGGCGGTTTGGGGGCCTCCGACTACGTGTTGGAAAAACTACAAGAGTTTCTCGAGTGGCTGAGGAATACAAGGCCATGTCTCCGCGAAGCTGAGCTCGTGAGATATAGCAACCCCCCCATCGCCGTGGTCAGAGGTCTCCTCATCGACCGAAAAAATGGCATTTTGGGGCCCAGAATCGCACGGGCTAGTTACGGAGTCGTTTCGGAGCAGGTCGATTCCAACCACCGCCAACGTGGCGACGACTCGCAGGGGCAGATTACGTGGGTGATCAAGCAGGGCGATACGATCCAGCGCCATCACAGAGTTACTCACCAAATCGCGAGAACCTTTCGCAAAGGCGATGCAGAAGAGTGGACCGTGGGCATTGTTTGCTCCTCACGCAGTCCAAGATACCTCCCCAACAAGATGCAACAGTGTACGTTGAGCCTACTATCCCGCCGGAACGTAAACATGCTGACATGACGGCCTTGACGACACCAGCGGGCGTGCAAGAGCTCCATCAGGTTTCTATTCCCCTCAACGGTCCGCCGGCCGAGGTGAAGAGCAGGTTTCCCCTACTCCCTCGGTACCAGAGGTACGAGTGCGAGTTGCAACTTGTCGTCGGGGACTCTGGCCAATGCCTCGTTCGCGTCGTCTCCAGCCGCGGCGTTTCCCTAGAAACGACTCAGGCAAGGCATTCGATGGCCCTTCACACACGGCCATGGCGCTGACTCTTCTCAGATACAATTGCACACCGGGCCAGCTACTCTTTAGCTCTCACGGCTCGCTTGCACTCGAGTTCCGCCTCTGCTTCCATGGCTGTTTCGGTCCCGGTGGCTAGCCCTCGCAAGACTTACTACATGTTCCTTTCCATTACACTCGTTTATTGAATCATTGAAATCTCTAGCAAGTCTCTGACTCTCTGCCATGCTGGCCGTATCTGTCAATTTGTACAATGGCCTTGACGGGTCATGCAGTACGAGTCAAGAAAGCTGGCATGTTGTTGGGCCTACTACCGAGACACTGCCGTTTGATTTCTGTATCCATTTCTAGCACACCAAAAAATATACTACACTCGTTTCTGACTGCCACCGCTGTGACGCATGGTGTTGCTTTCTGGAGGCTGCGCCACGCGAGTGATGATATCCCTGGGTTCTTGGCCAGCCCGGCGCAGGATTCCGTCGCCCAGCCATTTCCGGGCTGGACAGCACGGCTGCCCGAGTCCAAAAGCATTGCCTAGACTGCCGTACAGGTCTTGCCTCAGTTTGGATGCAATCTCCGGGGGATTCTGCCGTGCTTGCCCCGGGCCCTCAAGCCTTCCTTGCCAGTAATAACAGCGTAGGGATGAGTCGATGACGCGCCAACAGCAGGCTTCCTTCCGTGAGACAGTTTGCTGCCTGTTTTCTTTTTTTGTTAAACCATGCAACCAGACTCCTTATCCGCCGGAAACGATTACAGCAATGTGATTGCGCAATATTGTCAAGCCACCTCGTCAGCCGACCTCGCGCCAACAATATGCTACGAGGTCTTGGTGCCACCATGCGAGCCGCATCCCAGGAATTGTCTCACTAAGAATTTTAGCTTTCCTACTTCTGGTCCTAGTCGTCCATCGTGTCTTCTCTCATTGTTCTAGTCTGGTGATCTGATCCACTTATGCCACCGCACGGAGCAGATCCTGAGATGCCCTTACCCGTCCTTAATAGTACCCGCGTGACTGCCGACTATCAATTCATGCCAATTAGATTGGCAACGCGTCTCGTTCAGCCAAGCCCGTGTGCCTTGATCGGCAGGGCAACCTTTCACGGCGTCATTTTCGGAACCGGCTCGCCGCCATGCTCCTTGTCGCCACTCGTTAAGCGGATGAGGCATGCGTAGACAAACTCGCATAAACCTGTTATGCGGTGCCAAATTGCTCTCCATTTATCGTTCAGAACAGTGGCATTCTTTTGTTTCACATCCTAATCGGATAGCCAGCTCCCGTCGCTCTTCGCGCGCGTCACAAGGCACCCAGCTTGGTGGCTTGTAAGCCACCTGGGGCAAACTTGGAGCGAGCCCTGCTGCCCACCACCGGCTCACTTCTCAGCCAGACGTCTTGGCCAAGTCCGTTCTCGTTCAGGGGCCTTTGTTTTCTCGAGGGAGTGGCTTGGTGGCTGCGGTGCCGGCGACCCAAGGAGTCATCCAGAAGCACTCGGCGAGAGTTTGTTACGAAACAATACTCCGTACACCGCCAGGTTTGCCTCGCCGCACGGTACGGCCCGGTCTACATACAGTTAAGCCTGTAATCAAGGCTGCAATGCGGGCAGCAGGAAGCTGGGCAAGCAACGAAAGACCCGGTATAACGGCGGCTGCCGAGAGACAGAGGCGCAGAGCTGCCACTCAGCAGATCAACCTGCATACGCAATGCCATATTGAATAAGAGTGAAAGTTTTTGACCGGTCAACCGGGCCTGTACCCAGACGCATGGTGCTGGATTCCAAAGAACTCGATGCGGCCATATCCGGCATTGCCAACTTGCATGTAGGGAGACTTTGAAGGGAAAAAAAGACAGTGACATCTACCTAAAAGCTTAAATGGAAACCAAAGATAACACCTTGCCGTACTGTTCTTTGAAATCAGATCTCGTAGCAACTGAGAGGGTGAAAGCGTCCATAGGTCAGCAATCTTGGCAAGATAGGAAACCAGATCCATGGCAATTACTCTGTTATTCAAGCATGTTGCATAGTATTTGGCCAGGCAGATCGCTACCCTAAAGCGATAGTGCCGCAGCGAGTTACATTATCGAACGCTCAGTCCGATGACCAGATCCCTAGTCTTGGATCTCAGTGACCCGGTAAGCAGTCGTTGAAAAAAGAAATCGGTTGATGACGGGACAGCCGTGAAAATACGACAGCATTTTATTACCATCGAGAGCTGGCCATCTTGATAACATCCACGAGGGAGAGAGGGGCATTGGTGTTGTTGCACCTCGAAAGAGTTTTGGTTTCAAAACTTGAGCATCATTTTCATTTTCGCAACAAAATGCTGCATCTTTTAGCACCATTAGCCATGGTTCATTTATCAAATAGTTGCATACAGAAAAGGAGCCCACCAAGCACCTCAACTAGTTTCCTTGTTCACCATGGCCGTCGTCTTGCCCACGGTGATGTGAGTCGGCTTTCCTGCCATCTACCCGAATGCTTACCATACCAACTCGACAAGCTAGCTGGATTTTGCCCCTTTTCTTCGTCAAGCTCACTGCTGTGGCCGCAGCCAAAGCGCTTCTTCTCTCGCCGAAATTGTGAATCCGGAAAAGGCCGGGTTAGGGTTAGACCGTGGGACGGCAGAAGACAGGGCTATAAACACATGGGAAATCTTGCTACACGTCCGAATTGATGAAACATGGCTACGACACCAGTCGCATTCAAACTCTACATCGAATAGACTATTCCCCTGTCCAATTCTTCGCCCTCGTTTCTCGTGACCCGGCGCATGCAAGCAATCGTATAATTGCAATTGCCGTCATGATACGGCACAAGATTCCCCCCTTTCCCGATCAACTTGGCAAGAAAGGCACCAGCCACCGCGGTTGTCAATTCGCCGACGCAGTGTTGAACATGCAGTAGTCAATGTTCACGTTGTTGTTCGTGCCCCCGTTGTTGAGCGCATACGTCGGAAATTTGTGTTCCCTACCACTGGCACCCAGCACGGCAAAGCTGAGCAGGAAAACCATGACCTGCGTGCCGCCGTCCAAGGCCGCCGAGACCAGGTAGTTGTACTTGATGAACGCAGCCGGGTGGAAGCGACGGAGGTACCACTGCGCAAAGATGCCGAGACAAAAGTACATGAGCAGAGACGAGTTGACACCGACATACAGCAGGGCACAGTTCCAGACAACAATGGAAGTGTCCACGTCGCGGAACACGTCGCGCCCGGTCAGCTTCCACGCCAGCCAGAACGGAAGCGGTGCCAGAAACCCGATCAGGAACGAGAGTGTGACCCATTGATAGCGGCTCCCTACCGAAAACATGTCCTTGGCCATGGACCACGCCACCGCGAGGGTGCTGTACGCCTGCACGTTCTGGCCGGACCAGACGTTTGTGCCGTTGATGGACAGCAGCGCCGGCGTCTGGTTATCTACAATGCTGACCATGACGACGTAGTCCATGATGGCCCCGACGACGGTGCCGAGCATTTGAGCCGTAAATGTCGCCTTGGGCGGCAGATGGGCCAACTGGGCGAGCTTCAGATCCCGCAGGAGCCACTGGCCCTGCTGGATGCCGTTGAAGCCGAACACGGTGAAGTACATGTTGGCGAGCGGCTTCCCTGGAAGCAGATAACCGCCTAGCATCAAAATGACGGGTTGCTGGTCGAATTGGAACCCCGTCAGGCCCATTTGGGCGCCAAAGAAGAGGATGAAGAGAGCCGAGAAAAGATTGGATACGACGAATGCCCACCAGGGCAGCGTTGAGCCGATCTTGTAGAGCGTGGTGATGCCAATGACAAACGAAAGCACGAGTACGAGGCCATACCACCAGTTTGGCACCTCGACGTACCCGTTTTGCATCATCAACTTGTAGTGCGGATCCAAGTCCTTGTCGTCAACCACCCTTTGTCGTCGCGCCGCTTCCTCTCCCGAGTCATGCCCCCTCCAGGAGAAGTATGTCGAGACTTGGAAGAGCCTTTGTAAACGAGACGGCCGCAAAAACGCCCAGCCGTCCTTGAGGTCGTTGTAGTTCCACAGCAGCAAGTGGACAATGGCAGCGGTGATGCCGACATTGGTCGTGATGAGGCGGATCACGTATGAGCCCGAGAGGTACGGAAGCCCCTGCTCAGCCACCAGAGTGCTGTTGATGGTGTTGTCCGAGTTGAGAATGGCGGTGAGGTTGTACTGCACGAAGTTGGTCGCATTAGACGAGCCGTGGTAAAGCAGCTGCGACAGGAAGGGGAAGTTGGTGGAATCCCACACATTTCCATAGTAGACGCCCATGAACAGCACAATGCAGAGCAAGTACCCCGTCATGCTATTCACGAGCGTGCACAGCGGGTACCACAGCGGCGAGCTCAGCCCGGCAATGTAGTTCCAGTCGAAGCAGAGCCCCAGGAGCCCGAGGCCCTCGTTGTTCTGCGCGCCCCCAAACAGATTGGTGAAGACGAGGCTGTCGCGGCGCGCCAGGCACGGAATCGCGACGCCCTGGAAGATGGGCGCGATCCAGAGCGGGACAATCTCCCAGAGGAAGGCGCCGCCAAAGACGGCCGCGAAGCATCGCAGGCGCTTCCGCGTCTCGCTCCGGTCCCGGTGCAGCGTCTCCAGGAGCGTGTTGACGGGGATGTTGACCGGCCAGAGCATCTTGGCCGGCTGGACCAGGACCGAGCGGAGCAGGCCCGCGATTCCGTAGGACAGGAACTGAGACGCGATGACGAGAAAGATGGCAGCCCCCTTGTCGGGACTCGATCCGTAATATAGGCGCTGGGCGGCGAGGATTTGCGTGGCGACGGCCGAGGTCGAGCCGGCCGATCCCATGATGACCATGAATGTGTGCTCCTTGGAGTTGAAGTCGGCCGGGTTCAGGAAGCGACACGTGCGGGATACGACGCCGTCGCCGCTCGGTCGCGGGATGAGCTGGAAGGGGAGAGCCAAGATGTAGCCGATGACGGTGAGAAACACGACGGATACGAGTATGATCTGAGGCTTGAAGTAGAAAATCTCCTGCAGTACCGACGCAAAGACACACAAGATCAGGCCTAGATTGGAGTTGCAACAGTCATTAGCGGTGCGTCCATTCGCCTTGCGCACAGAGACGGTACACGTTACCAATGAAGAGCGCCCGAAAAGTCCACGGAGAATCAGATGGTTCATCGTCGACGTGGAGAACGTGCGTAACCAAGTCCTTTGCGTTGTCGATAATCGCCGCTTCACCAAAATGGTTCTCTTTTCTGACATCGTAGTCGCCTTCAGCCTCATCCACGGTGCTAATAGCCTTTATATTTTCCGGATCCGCATTCTCCCTCTCTTGCTTTGCCGCATCTTCAGGACCGACTTTGGTGCTTGCCGCGTCGGGCTGGTTTGTCTTGTCGAGCTCGTCGTTGCCGCTGCCCGCTGGCGTATTTACCGACGCGAGGCTGCGTTTCGAGCGGCTGATGCCGGAGGCGTCGTCGCGGTTGCCGTCCATGGTATCGATGTTGTATCCTTTGCCCGTGTAAGTTGGCGAGAACCGCGCAACGAAAGCCTTGCCAAAGGATGTCAAGGTACAAAGCTGCGCATCGACAGCTTTGCGTGTGAAAGAACTCACCTGATGGGTAGGTCCTCTGTTGCCCATCTTTGCTTGCGTTATTTTGACGTGTCGCAAAAATTCCCGTCTCGGTGACCTGGACAGCTCCCGCCCCCATGGGCTATTTCTGCTCCTATAGCAGCCGCGATTCCCGTTTTGGAGTTTCCACGGGCACGAGCTGAAGATGCCGCGTTCCAAAAGTCCCCGTCTCCTTGTTCAAATCGAACCAGACCGATGAAAGCGCGGGGAAGCAGCGCGCAAGGTAAGCCGGCGAGGTCGGTGGCTGGTGCTGTGAGACAGTCATGGCATAAATATAAATGCAGTGTTACCCTACGATGCGGCGCGACCACTGGGAAGCTTATATGTTCAATGGCACATGGCAAGGGAGCAGAAATCAACTCCCGGCAGGCATCTCGACAGTTTCGCCCAGCTGAGTTCCCTTGTCGTGAATACTTGAGAAACGACAGGCTATAAATGTCGAGTACATCTGTACTCCGTCCTTGTGAGAGGAACAAGTATTCCGCCACGCTGGTGACTGGATAAGCCTTCTTACAGTCGTCTTCTCAGAGCGTCAAGTCTGTTTGAGCCTAAACGGGCAGGGCATCGCCAACATATGACAAGCGTGTGGTATCTCAAGAAGCCAAGCAGCAGACCCTTGCAAGTTGTCTCACTGTGATAAGGCAGAGTGCCGCGATATCACTCACACCGCATATTGACTTGTTCAGCTGGGCAGGACGGTTCAGCTCTGCCTACATTGGCACTTCCGCCAATCCTTTGTCAGTCGACCCAATGGCCGTATCCGCGATGCCCATCTTCAGGCCCTCGACGCCATATCCCACCAGATGGTGAAGTCATGGTGTCGAGTCCTATTTAGGCATCAAATAGAACCGCAACAGACGTCCGACACGCAACTATCCTTTGCGCCGCCCTCTGCGGGAGGATGCGCAGCCCGACGGATCGACTTTGGCAGCCGCTCAGATTCCGTTTCACGACATGGCAGTGTATTTGAGTCGTGTAATATGCGTAATGTCGCATGATCCGATATGCCTGACCGGCTCAAGGGGCCATCTTGACCGGCACTGGTCCTTCAGCCTGGGTTTTACGCGTTGCCGTTGCGACCAAGTGCTACACCAATCGCAACGAAAGCGATAGGCAGAGGGCCATATACGACGGTGCTCACGTATTATGTATCATTGAACAGAGGCATTCCCTCTACTTCACTCCGCACGGTACATGTAATATCTGCAGCATATATTGCCTATTTTTGGACATACTGCTGCAGACAGGATCCTACATATTTCGTCTTCAACGAAAGCTTTTCTGGTGTTGCCGCATTCCATACCCATCGCAAGCGGCCCATCCGTCTTGTTTCGTTACGCCACCGGCGTGGTCTGCACGTCAAATATACCATTACGCCAGCCATCCTGGCGATACTCAAAAATATTCTGCTCCGCGTCGCGGGCCTCTTCCTCCCACACCTTGACCAGGCTCCCCGGCGCGTACCGCCCCCGAAAGACGCCCTTCCCGGGCTCGACGCCGACTCGCGTGTGAATGTCGGGATCAGGCGGCGGCACCAGACGAGCAGCCACTGCGCGAATAAAGGTCCAGAGATCGCCGGGGTTGCACACGCGAGTTGCGCGAAGCCTTTCCCGCGCAAACACCAGCTCCCGGTTCAGTGTTCTCAGCCCCTCGTCAATCGCCGACGATATCTGCGTCTCGAGTACTTTCCGCAGAAGCGGTCGGATAAACGGTTTGAGGAGCCACGCGATACAAGAGAACTTGGACTTGCGGAGGGAGTACTCCAGGTGATGGACCTTGACGTGCACGCTGCGCAGGGTGACAAGCTCCTCTAGTCGTTCCCGGCCAATTTCCACGTCCAGGGTGACGTCTATGCCGCGATGGTCGAGGTGGAAGCTGGTCAGGCCTTCGTCGACGAAACGAAGGAGGCCCGAATGCAGCCGGAGCCAGTATCCGAGGTCATCGGCTGCAATGGACATGCCGGCCAGTTTAATGGTGACGAGGGAAGCCACCGAGGAACTGGTTCCAAATGGAGATTTGGTAATGTCAATGTCGTTGCGGCTTGAGAATTGCAAGTTGTATGGCAGAAAGGAGCTGCTGTTGACCGTCTGTCCCGGCTCCAGGATGAGATTTTCCATTAGCAAGTCCATTGCTGGTGTTGAGACTTCCAGCCGCGGAATTGGAATGTACTGCACCGCCTGAACAAGCAACGGTATGAAGGTGTTGACGCAATCTCGGACTAGATCCGGGTTTCCCATCTCCCCCGACGGGAACAAAATGTGGACTAGGCGCAGCGAGGCCGAGGTCATGTTTTTTACGTCCTTGTCCTCGGCCGTGGATTGAAGGGCCTGCTGGATGCTTCGGAGCAAATTGCTAGCATCCTCGCCCATTGACGACCCAGACGTGAGCTCCTTGAGTCGCTCACGTAATTCATCAAGTCTTTCGTCCACGTTGTCGAAAAATTCGGGCTTTGAGAGCATTTCTTGAATCAGGTTGACAAACTGGCTCACAAATTCGTCCAAGTTTTCATCCGTTCTATTGTGCTCAGCAAAGTCCGAAAATGATGCTCTGACCTTTTCCCAGCTTTCGCCATCCCCAAACGAAGAAAGAAACAGCCAAAAGTTGTGGACTGCATTCTCAACTTGGGTATTATTCTGAAGATTGCCTTCTAGCGTATCGACAGCATCCGATCCCACGGACAGGTATATCTTGAGATATTTCTGCAAAATCCCAGACAAAGTTGACACAGACTCGGAGTAGTCAGTCCTGTTCCGTAGGTTCGTGACGGCGTTCCGGAGGCGGTTCACCAGGATGTCTTTTGCTTCCGCATTCATATGCTCGGAAAAGCTTGTATAAGCTTCCTCTCCGACGTGAGCAGCTTCCTTGTAGGCAGTTTCACCAACATCCTTTGCTTGGTCCTTGACATATTCCGACGATGGAGGCTCCTGCGCGTCTTGATCCGTCTTCTTCAGAGCCTCCATGTCCTCACCTGGAGAGTCAAGCTTGTCGCCAACCTCTTTCGACACGTCTCCCAACGCGAGGGCGGTGTCTCGGAGGACCTGTCTTGCAATAGTGGCCGCGTCGGCAACAAATACTCGAAAGTCGCTGTTCAACATGGCCAGGGACACAACGGTGCGCAGGCTCTCGACTGTGGCAGAAACATCCGCCCGGGCTTTGCTTTTGGACATGTTTTTCCTCACATTTGCCACATCCACATCCAACCTCGCCTTGGACAAGTACCAGATGAAATCCTGGATTTGATCCTTTGAGTTTTTCTGCTCGAGCAGATCCATGAACTGCTGCAGCCATAGTCGCGTTGTTCGTATGAGTGCGCGGCCCGAGTTGCTGAGGGCGCTCTGCTCCGAAGGATTCAGAATTTTTGCGCATAACAGGGCTCGCAGATGAATGATGACTTGTTTATTCGAGGGCATGTAGCCATTCGACATGGCTCGAAGCATTTGGTACGTGTGGAGCTTCTCATGCAGACGATCTTGCCGCGTCGTGTCTTGATTGTATTGAGGCAGCAGTGGTTGTCGCTCATCGTCGTCATCCTTTGAGCCGCATAATCCAAAGCAATCCATGGTGACTACCTGTGCCTGGGAGCCTGGCTCGGTAGGAGCGAGATTGTTGATATATTGACAAGTTGACAACGCTGCAACGCAAGAAGTTGCAGTCGAACTAGATCATGCCCCAGATGTCTTGAAATGCTGCTTCGACAAGCATGACTAGGCCAGGCAGGACGTGTCGATGCGGCGATGAGCCCATTTAAAGAAGCCCAGTGTTCAATGTTCAATGTTGGATGCTTCGTCCTTGACGTCACGCTAGTTGGCGTTTATTGATGACGCCTAGTTGACAGACGTGGCGGGGCTGCGCTTTCCAAAACAGGATTAGACTGGCAACGTCAACGGTCACAAACTTTTGCACCAGACCCAAGCCTTCAAATGTCCTCCATTATTTCTGCTCCAGTGTAGCCTTGGCCGCAAATCGCCTGCCCGGGCACAGCTCCGATAGATGGACCAGCTAGGCTATCTCGCTTGCAGGCCTCTTCACCCGCAAGACTGGCATCATCTGTCAGCTGGCGCTGCACTGCGCCGTGGCTTGCGAGTGAGGAAGCTCATTTCATGAATGGGCGACACGTGCCTGAAAATTGGTCTGTAGGAAATGGTAGATGTCACAGTTAAGTCATGGAGCTCAAGTGTCAATTCTCATTAACACGGCCAACGACAGGACTTTATTTGATGTGTATCGGGTTGGTCTCCCTCCATATCAAACGCTTGGCTGTCGGCAAATTGGCCATGTGTTGGGGGATGTTGTCGCCCTCGTGATTTACAATGCAAAGAACCAGCAGAACAGTGAGCCGTTCTCAAACCATGGCCAAAGGGGAAGACAGCACGTCCGGTCGGGTCTCGAAGTATTCTTTGAACTAGTCTAGAGACTTGCATGTGGACTCGTGTGCACCATCCTGCAACAATAGGCGGCTAGTCCTCCTCCAGTTCCGGGTAATGCCTCCAAATACCGTCAGAATACTGGGAGCGGCGATCACTGGCAAGATATTCCTTGATATTGGGTCGTTCCTTGACAGCCTCATAGAGCTTGAACACGCCGTCGTATTTTCCGGAATCTCTCATCTTCTTCATCGTCTTGGGGAAGGCGAATTCCGTTCCATCAATGCCCTGTTGTTTTATATCAGTCTCTCCTTCTAAGCCGCCTTTCGCTACGAATAGGAACAAACCTGGAAAAGCACCAAATCGGCATATGTCAGCTTCCCGCCGTACAACCACGGGCCGTCTCCGCTCGCCTTTCCATCCAGCACGCGCTGAATATAGGCAAGGAACTTGGGAAGCCGCTCGCCAATAAACGACTTGGCTCGCCTCTTGGCTTCGGGCTTCTGGGCCTCGTAGTAATCCGACAGAGCGACAGGGTGGTGCGTGTCATGGACCTCATTGGAGAAACAGTCCAGGATGGTCAAGGCTATTTGATTGATGTGGTAGATGCCATTACCTTCGGTGGGAGCCAGGCCAAGCTTGGGTCCGAGATAGAGGAGAATGTTTGGTGTTTGGGAGAGATGCAAGTCGCCGTGTTTGAGGGCTGGGCAAGCAAATGATGGAGGGTTCACGTCATCACCTTTGTTGTCAGCAGCCATGAGCTTGAGAACCGTCGGGACAGCATCTCCGCCCGATTTGGCGGTATCAGTGTACGAAACCCCAGCTTCCTCAAATAAAAGGCGGACAAACTCGCCACGCCCCGGAATGCCGGGCCAGTAGATGAGCTCATAGGGAGCTTCGTTGGCGGTCTTGACGCGCTTGGTGTCGGGTTCGGACATTGTGGTTTCCGAGCGAGCGGGTGAAGGGCACGCAAGTTCTGATGGGCGGTTGACGATGAAAGCAATGAGATGAACATTGGAGAATCAAGCAGCACCAGAGTCCAGCATCGTGATGGATGGTGCGGGGAATTGCGGGGCTACAGCCGAGGGGATAAAATGATCCCTTGAGGCTTGCACAAGGAGCCAGCTGTGGGGTGACATTGGTGTGGTTTTCTAGATGGCAACTTTCACGGTTCGCTATGGATCCATGATTTCCGTCCAAAAAGCCATGCCCCCGCTGGAATCGAGATCAATCCTCACGAGCCGGGGAGCATCGGATGGTCTGCGGCAAGGACGGCCAGAGTGGGCTTAGGGTTAGGGTTCTGTGGCGTGATCTTCTTTGTCGCCAACAGCAAAGACGCGGCTAGCTCATTAATAAAGGCATCCTTTTGACAGCACACGCAGCTCATACGCCGCCGACGCTTTTAAGCAATTCCAAATCTCTATTCGGTAACAACTCGGGACCAAAAGTAATATAGCGGAATCTGGCTGTTCTTCACTTCTATGTCACTTCTTCAATGACCCCAAACATTCCACACACGTGACTGTCAGGACTCAGAACACGAGAGTAGTACTTGTTGAACGTCACAGCGGAAC
>NW_011942151.1:1073241-1098042 GCF_000187425.2 Metarhizium robertsii ARSEF 23 | reverse complement strand
GATGCTGTTTCATGTTCAACAGTACTCACGTCTGGTGCTCGAAACCAAAGTCACAGTTTCAAACTCACAGCATACCCGCCAGGGTAGCAAACAATGGCCAACTATTGGCAGCTCACCACGGCCCGTCGTGTTACCAACGCCCATGAGAAATCTTTCAACTCCGCTTCCTTCTCTTCCTCCTATTTTTCATCTTCCGCGTCCTCAACTTCGCGTCCACCGTTGCGAATTAAGCATGCCCTGAGAGTATTTCGCGTCGTCAACGTCCGGCCCCCGCTGCCGGCCCCTTTTGTCAACAATTTGGCTGGCACACGATATTAAGCGGAGGTATACATATTGGCTATCCCCTCTTTCAAGACTCATAGTATGCTATCTAACGCGTTATACTGCCTCCATATGCTAACCATTTCCCAGAGGCGCTTTGCCGCGGCCGAGAAAATACGTCTCCATCAAAATTTATAATTGCAATACGCTAAAAGACCACATGACACACGAATTAGATTTGACTATTCGTCTTTCCTCGGCAAGCCTTGGTCACCGGGAACGCGCCTTCCTAGCGACAGCTATTGCGGACTATAAAGTTGAGTCGTCCCGGGGAGATAAGCATCGTATGTTCCTATTCAAGCCTTCAAGAGAGCTTCTGTAGCTTTAAGACGACGGGTCACACATCAGTCCTCCGCAACCTACGAGTTGCTGCCATTTCTAAAGCCCGTATTCGAATTTTACCAGAGGGCCTGGATTACATGCACACTCATGCCCACATTATTCATACAGGTACGCTCCGTCTCTGAAAACACCAGTCTAGAATGGACCTGTGTTTAGATTTGAAACTTGATATCGCTTTTGAAGATTAGGCAACTACTGATAGCTCCCTCTGCAGCCAAGTTAATCATCCCATGGCCCGAATAAATAAATTGGGGATCGCACTGTGCACCGCCGTCACAATGACTTCGGGTCAGTCCTCAAAGGACTTGGTGATATGATATCACAAATTACAGAATTTGGACTTGCGCAGCCTAGGGATGGGGGCGAACCGCTAATTCACCTCATACAGCCCAACGAATACCGCGCCCCGGAGGTTCTCCTCGGTATTGGCTGGTCTTATAGCGCTGACACGTGGAGTATTGGTGCCATGATACGTCTTACCATTCACAGCGTCAAGTCTATTTGGCTTTGCTGACATTGTTAGATCTGGCAGCTATTGACCGGCTAGTCTCTCTTTTACCAGCCAAGAACCCAATCATATTCGCCAGCTCAACACCTAGTGGATATGACCGCTCTGATTGGGGACATACCTCTTCACTTATCGAGCGGGAGAGACGAATGCGACACTGGCATGGTCACCGGCAGCCCTGAATCCCCACACAAAACTCTGTGATAATAAGTTGCGGAATTCTGGCGTGGGCCGTTTTTGGCCAAATATGGTGAGTGCAATCTGGACGGTGTGACAATCATTGTCGACTTGGCGAATTAGCCTCTGTACACGTTGATTTGATACCCAGGACGTGAAAACTAGACCAAGAGCTGCCAGAGTGTATACGTGAAGATGGCCATGCCGAACTTTTCCTCGCATTTATAAGGAAAATGCTTTATTGGGTACCTGATAAGCGTGTCACGGCGGCGGAGCTAATAAATGACCCATGGTTGAATTCAAACCCCAACGGCAAATAATCGACAGCTCGTGGCTTGCGCCTTTGCCCATATCGCCGGGCGGTGACTTCCGCTGTCCTGTCTGTTGCTTCTTGGGGATGACACGAAGTTGAAAGAAGGGCCTAGCACATTATCTATTGAAGGGCTAATAGCCCACTCGAGATACCTGGCACAAGAAGCAGCAGATTTTGAAAACAACATCTGAAGTTCTCAACTGTCAGTGGGGCGCGTAGTACGGCCAGGCGTAAGCCCCAAGTGTACTACACCTGATTCGATTGTCTTCTGCGAGAGATTCAGCATCTACACACTAATCCAGAATTTCTCAAGGCAAAGAATACTATACGAAAAGTGTACGTGCTTCCGCTGCTCTGAACACTGGCATTGACGGAACTGCATATGCATACCATATCTATGAGACACGGCGAGCACAAGTCACCGGCGCAGGCTGCAAGACACAGTAGCCGCAAATATTGTTTTTTTTTTCTTATAATATTAGAATTGGCATCTGGAGAACATACTTCGACTTATGCAACGGAGAGGGAACCTTCCGGCCCAAGGCTTCTTCGACGAAGCTTCACGAGCCGACTGTTTGTTCTCAACTGCGAAATGACCCGAGGAAGGAATACTGCCAAAGTTCAGGGAACCCGCGGGAGAAAACCTGCGCGGCAGTAGATACTCGCTATCTGTTAAGAACGTCAGGTTCAATCGCTAGAATCATTTTGCCATCTGCAATGAACCCATTGGGACATTATTGGCTGCCAAGACGTTGCGGTCGTTCTAATCACAACGGACCCAAGAGTCAATAATGTAGTAGTATGCGAAAATTTGTCGGTGGAGTCGGGGCTCTTAAACAGCCATGCAAATGTTCCGAGTCCACCCGCCTGCTATATATGGGTCAATAGTATCCCTTTCATCACCAATGGGGGGCTGGCGCAACGGTAGCGCGTCGGATTCCAGTTCAGCTTCAACATGAGCTTCCCGAAGGTTACCGGTTCAAATCCGGTGTCCCTCATTGTTTTTTTTTTCGCCTACGTCCCAAAAGATTCCAATCCATGTCAACTACTACTCCGTACGGAGATAATTGGCAGATGTCGGTTCCCAAAATAGCAGCAACGTACCGGAGGAAAAATAATGGAGCGTGGACCTGATTAATTAATGGCGAATTGTTTATGGACTGGGGGGCGGTTCATTTTTGCCACCTTTGCAACCATGACACCGCATCCCGTTAATTCTACCGACATTTTTTCCAATTTAACAACTTTGTTGCATCATATCTCCTCATTCACTAGTGCCCAATAGCAGCCGCTGCAATTAAAGTACCACTCACGCTTGTATCCTATTCTGTTCGAGCCAGCACGTGTGCAGTCTTAGGAAAACGCTGGGAACTGCATCGTCTCATAGACATACTCTTCTCGTACCGTTGCAAATTTATTCCATTATTCTCGGAGCATTTTTGTACTTGTCGCGATCCGCTGGAGACATCACACGTGCCTCGGCATTCACACATCCAACACCAGATTGCCAAGATATATCTTCTTAGGTACTTGTTTGTCCCATTGGTAAAGAATAGCAATATACAAGTTCCGTGTCTCCCCATAATCCCCAGCAGATCACATGGTCTGGCGTACAGGCAGCCATTTTACCACCTGGCATTGGAGCTGCGAATCGTCGCATCAACTTGACCCAACTTGGCATGTCGGCTTGCAGTAAAGACAGCCATTATCCCAATATGTACAGTCCGCAACTCGCGAACAGGCCTTCGTTGTAATCCACATGTTAACCACAACGCCTGACACGGTTTTCAAAAAGCACCCAAAGGGCGGTGGTACTTACAACCATTGGAGGACACTCATCGCCAGGAGCGTCTGCAAGCGGATGGGCCATGCACAAGCCGGCAAAGACGGTAACAAGGAAAGCGGTGGCTCGCATTTTGGGATGGTGTTTGTTGACGATTGTGAGTGCAATTGAGGAAGGATTACTTTGAGGCAGATATGTTAGCTGGGCTGGAAATCTCGTCTCTTTTATACCTGTCAAGAAAGCCGAGCAACGGGTTGGTCAGGTTTAAGAAGCCGTCTTCATGGCAAGAGTCAATGTAAATCTCGCAAGGCGGCAGGAACACGCCATGTCTTGATGCACGTCGCCCTCCACAGCACACTTGGCCTCACGGCGATGCTCCACACGGCAGGCGCAGCTGCACGAAATAGTATAACAATTAGTAGTCCGATATGCGCGTATTCGGCTACAGACGGAACCTGTCAACGTCAAGCAGGGTCCTTCGGGCCATCGGTCGCAAGCATCGGGCGTGCGTCGTCCAGCCGCATGGAGATGTGAGGCTGCCGTCGGGCTGCTCCGTCATGATGGATTGACTGTTTCTGCAAAGGGTTGACACTCTATAGGGTAGGCCGCTTACCAGTTGAAGCGGACTGTTGGGCAAAAAGACCATGCCGGGTACAGCACCCCGTTGTTGTTAGTACAGGTATACCTCTCGCCCGCTCAAAGTTGCCTGGCCAGCTCGACCGCTCGGAAGCTCCTGTGGGGCCATCCATGCCTCTGCGTGCCAACACACCAGACGGTTATCGCGTCGTCTCACATCATTGACATGAGCAACGGCCTCATTCATCGAGCCTTCACTATTTCATATTTGCATCCCGGCTTTAGACATCAATGCTGACATAGCAATGGACGAAAAAAGTCGCCTTCCTCCCTACGCGCCGTACTCGCCCCCGCAGGCCTCGGCCGAGTCGCACCTTCCTCTTGGCAACAATGGCTGCCGGGTTCGGCGCCGACGCGGCCTTCGTCGCAGCAGAGCCATCAAGTTTTTCGCTCTCGCATGCTTGTCGCTCCTTGTCCTGGCGCAGTGGAAGCAGATTCGGCGCTCCAACCGCCATTCCGTCAAGCTCTCTGCCGAAAAGCTGAACGAGAATCTGGCCACGTGCAAGACGCTGCGGCACAAGCCGCGGGACCCCATAGGCTCGGGTCGCGACAAGAGCGCCAGGTTCGTCGACGGCGGCAAGCCCACGCTCATCAAGAATGCTACTATTTGGATCGGCGAGCCTGTCGAGGGCACCAGCAACGAGGATGCCCGGGCGGGTAAGGGCTGGGGGTGGACCAAGGGTGACGTCTACTTGGAGTACGGCCTCATCAAAAAGGTCGAGCGGCATATCTCGCTGGGCTCGCTGCCTCGGGATACGCAGTTTTACAATGCAGAGGGTCGACTACTCACAAGTGGCATCATTGACATGCACAGCCATGCGGGCGTCTACTCCATGCCTGGGCTGCGCGGCAACTCTGATGGCAATGAGTTCTCCAGCCCCGTTACGCCCTGGACCCGTGCCATCGACGGGCTCTACGTCTTTGACCCCCAGATCGAGGTGATCAAATCCGGGGGTGTGACTACTTCGCTCATCCTGCCGGGATCGAGCAACAATATTGGTGGCGAGGCTTATTTGATCAAACATGCCGTTGGCAAGAAAGAGGGCCGCAACGAGTTCAGTGCGGCAGACATGCTGGCCGACCCTGAGCGTCACTGGCGTTACATGAAGATGGCATGTGGTGAGAATCCGAAGCAGTCATTCTCCTCCGGTGGCCGCATGACAAGCCGCTTGGGCGAAAGCTTCGAGTTCCGCCGCGCATTTGAGAAGGCGCGCGACTTGGTCCAAAGGCAGGATGACTGGTGCGACAAGGCAGACGCTGTGGGCGTTGACAACATGGATAGCTATCTCCCGGAAGAGCTTGCGTGGGAGTCTTTGGGCGCTGCTATGCGCGGCCAAGTTCACATCAACACTCATTGCTATACTGTGCCCGATTTGGAAGCCATGGTCGACCATACCAATGAATTCAAATTTGCTGTGCGGACCTTTCACCATGCTCATCAGACTTTTCTTGTTCCCGAGGCAAGTACCTAGACCTGCTCTGTTTTTTTTTTTTTTTATCAAAATTCAAGGCAATGATGATTTGCTCAACCTCATGTACCGCGGCCCAGGATTGTGGACAAATGCCCGTTGGCGCCAACGATGAAGAGCAAAAAGTACTAATGGGTTGAGCAGATCTTGAAGCGCACCTGGGGTGGCCGACCGCCTGCTTCGGCCCTCTTCGCCGACAACATGTACTACAAGATGGAGGCATATGTTGGCTCCGAGTTTGCTGGCAAGATCTTGTACCAAGAGGGACTGACACCCGTGTACGTGAGCGACAATCCCGTTCTCAATGCGCAGCACGTCCTCTTCGAAGCTGCCAAGGCCTACCACTACGGGTTGCCATATCACGCTGCTCTCGCCAGTGTCACAACTGCCCCGGCGGATGAATTGGGCATGGGCCAGCGCTTGGGCAAAGTCAAGCCTGGATACGATGCCGACGTCGTGGTCTGGGACAGCGACCCTCTCAGCGTCGGAGCCACGCCCGTGCAAGTTTGGATTGATGGTACCGCCCAGTTTACGGCGCCTGTGTACCTAGACAAGCCGATCCAAGGCCCCATTGGCCCCGATGCCACTCTCGCCGACATTGTGTCTGAGCCGACGCAGGTCGCTGATGCTCTGTTCAAAGGGGTCACCAAGGTTCTCCTCTCCGGCGACGACGCGTATAATACCGGCGGCGAACCATCCAATGTCGCCGTATCCGAGGGAAAGATCACCTGCATCGGAACTTGCACGACTGAATTCGAAGCCGCCACCGCTGCCGGCGTAAAGGTTGTCCAGCTCAACAACGGCTACCTCACTCACTCCTTCACCGGCGTCGGCGGCACCATTGGGCTCAACGCCATCGATGCCGAAGACTCGACAGACAACGGCGACACCAAAGAAAAGTTCACCCGTGCCGTCGACGGCCTCCAGCTTGATAACAAGAAGCTTCGTGTCGGCGCAAGATATGGCGTGACCCGGGCCATTTCCGCACCCAAGTTTAACGGTCTGAAAACGCACCACGGCACCAGCGTCGGCTTTACGACTTCTGCGCTCACAAGCCTCGAAAAGGGCGCCGTGTTCGCAGAAGACGCCGCCGTTCACTACACCCTGGACCTGAATGCCCGCACGGACGGCAAGAGCTACAGCGAAGCCTTTGGCGCGCTGCGCAAGAAGCTCCTGGACGCGGGCAAGTCTGACGAGGAGCCCGAGGCATACTCCGAGGCAGCGTACTTGAAGAAGGTCGTTTCCGGCAACCTCGTTCTCGCGCTGACGGTCAACTCTGCCGACGGAATTGCCTCTGCTCTCCGCATCAAGTCCGAGGTCGAGGGGGCGCTCAAGTCCAAGATCAACATGGCCGTCATTGGCGGCGCAGAGTCCTATCTCGTGGCCGCAGAGCTGGCCGCGGCGTCTGTCGGCGTCATCCTCCAGCCTCTGCAGCCCATGCCCCAGACATGGGACCAGAGACGCGCGCTCTCCGGCGCGCCGCTTACCAATGGAACGGCGGCGGATTGGCTCGTGACGGCTGGCGTCACGGTTGCCGTGGGCTTGCCGGAGGACTGGTACGTGCGTGACCTGGGCTTTGAAGCGGGCACCGCATATAGAAACGGCAACGGGAGGTTTACGGAGAAGTCGGCGCTGGACCTGGTGAGCCGGAATATCTACAAGATCCTGGGCGTCAGCGTGGACGAGGACGAGGACAAGGGCCACTTTATGATTAGCGAGGGCAGTCCGTTGGAGATTGGGTCGAGGATTCGAGCAGTGGCGGCCGGCAACGGCAAGGTCTCGGTGTTTGTATAGCCGTAGTCGATTCGTCAACAATGTCCAGGCCGTCTTTGGCACACCTCACGGCCGCAGAAGGGGCCATTGACGGCTATGAACCGCCCGTCGATTCCCACGTAGTGGTCTGGCGACATGGCGGCGCTGACAAATAAACAGGCGCGACGTGGTGGACCTCCCCGCGCGGCAGATGATGTGACCAGAAGATTGAATGCCATCCATGATGATTGATAGCTCGGAACCGTGGCATGATTCCGAGGGCGGCCGGGCGGGTACATAAACTTGACGACGGCCAGAACGACGAGCCTGCTTCTCTCGCCGCCCCGTCCCATCAATCGACTCCATGAAGGCGTCTCTCCATTCCGCGAGCAGACTGACTGCCACCACAATGCCCGTCGCGCCCGTCATTGCGCTCTCGCACGGGGGAGGTAAAGAGGCACCCTCACGCAGCCGCCCCAGACACAGCCGCAGCAGCTGAAACACCACATACAGGCCCCCTCCCCATCCTGGGCGACAAGAACCACGAGTCCATCGTCTACTCCCTCAAGAACCGCGTGCCCAAAATCCTCGGCCTGGGCACGCCGTCAGCCCCGCGGGCCATTGTCCTCGTCACGGCGCACTGGTCCACGGCGGTGCCGACCGTCTCCTCAGCCGCCCGGCACGACCTGTACTACGACTACTCGGGCTTCCCATCCGAGTCCTACGCCCTCAAGTACCCGGCGCCGGGCGACCCCCCCATCGCCCGCGAGATCAAGTCGCTCCTCGACGCCCACGGCCTGCGCGCCCGCCTGGCCCCCAGCCGCGGCTGGGACCACGGCGTCTTCATCCCCATGCTGCTCGTCAACCCGGCCGCCGACGTGCCCATCCATCGTCCAGGTCTCCGTCCTCGAGTCCGAGGACCCCGAGCACCACCTGCGCATCGGCGCCGCCCTCGCCCGCCTGCGCCACCGCAACATTGCCATCATCGGCTCGGGCTTCGCCTCGCTGCACAACTTTGCCGCCATGCGCGGCCTGCGCTTCGGCGGCACCGCCTTTGTGCGCGACTTCAAGGCCCTCTCCGACGAGTGGAACGCCGCCCTGACCGCGGCCGCGACCGCCGAGGCCAGCGACGACCGCTGGACCGCGCTCCGGGCCTGGCGCACCCTGCCGCACGCGAATCAGATGCACCCGCCGCGCGCGGGGGAGCACTTTATGCCGCTGCTCGTGTGTGCCGGCGCCGCGGGGGACGGCGAGAAGGCCGGCGTGTACAAGGACGTCTACTCGGGCGTCGACATACTCACCTACTACTGGGGCGCGCCGCAGGTGGATTGACCTTGACCTTGTGGAGGCGTATGTTTTCCTGTGCAGATTTTTAAAGGGCAGGCCGTCTTCTGAACCGTGGTTCTGGAGTCTGTGTGTAGCCCGGTGATGCAGAGGCATATTCCAACGCCGTCTCGACGGTGATTTCTCCTCTTGGCGCACCACGCTGGGCTGCAACTCTTCTCTCAGGCTATCCTGGATATTATATTCTCGCGTACGAGTTGAACCAAGGAGTGCTGCCCAGCGTGCCTCTTGTACATGTGGACTCGTGCGCCGACGCAGATGATGGCTCTTTGATGCCGACACCGACCTGGGATGCGTCAAGGGCGAGAGGCGTGTTCCTTTACGACCGGACGTGGTTCGGCTGCGTAAGCTATAGCGGGATATACAAGTAGACAACAATGTAGCACTTGAGGAATTAGGCTCACCGACGGGTATACAAACCCTTATATTGCTTCTTAGGCTTGAAATGAAGATGACCTGGTGATATCCAACTCCTTCCAAACTGGCAATTTGTGACAAGGGCCTAGTATTTAGGGGCTTGGAACGACATTCGTATTCAACTAATATTTTGCTTTAATATTAAAGGTCCTTGGTTTTCCTTAAAGCCCTAAAGGCAAAAGACCTTTATTTATATCAAGAGGCGGTGGGGGGACTTGGCCCCGGTCTCGTGATCAGAGCCCTTGTGTAAGTATCGTCGAGTTCAAGGTTCGGCCCGTGCCTTCATGGCAACGTGTCATCCGTGCAACACAATTTCACACTGTACACGCGCCAACGAGTCTTGCCAACTGCTGTCCTCTAGATTGAACCTGCCTACATGATGCAACAACCAGTTCAACAGGACGAGGAGTAGACGGAAAAGTGCCACAGTAGCAATCCAAACTTTTAAATCTAAATCTATTAAAGCCATGGTCTGTAATTAGCAATAATAATAGTCTATATAGTGTGTATAAACATTCCATCTTAAAATATACAAGAGCATATACGGTATTAAGGAAAGCGATTATTTCATATCAGTGAAATCTAGACGGGCAATACTTTTTAGTTGCTAGGTTGGCCGAGTTGACGTTCAGCTCAACCAACGATATTTCATGACTCGTTACTTGACCTTCAACAGGTGATGTTTGATAGGTCCATGAATCCTTTGTACAAATCGCCCAAGGCATTCTCATCAGACAATTTGCTTCTCCTTTTGGGCAAACAATTTATGCACGCTAAGTGTGCTCGAAGAGAGAGAGCGCCACCCAGGACGTGCCAGATTCTCCGTAGACAGCGAGATCCACGACTCGGGTGTGAGGCGAGAGACCCAGTGGGAAGACGGCTGCGAGTACGGCGTGCTGGATCCCGTGATGGCCAGCCTTGAGCGGTGCGCCTGGCTGCGATACTTGCCGACCCACAGCATCTGCTCGTGCTCTCGCAGATATCGCTCCGACGAGAAATTGTTGAGCACATTCTGGCGGCCGCGCATGCCCAGTGCACGCCGCTGCTCCGTCTTGGCGTAGATGCGCTTCGAGATCTGCTCGACCTGCTCCGGCGATGGCATCGGGTATCCCAGCACCGGCACCTCGGAGCCGGGCGCGTCGTCGGCGTACTCTGCCCACCGGCCGAGAAGTCCCATCACACTGATCTGCGCCCGGGCTAGCGACTCGGAGTCGTTTGGCGGCACCACCTCACTAAATCGGTCGCCTGTTGCACGGTCCGTCACCACACAATACGAGGCTCCCACGTCGGTGCACACCACGGGCACACCCGTCAGCGCAGCTTCGCCCATGGCCAGAGGCAGGCCCTCGGAGATGGACGAGTTGAGGAACAGCCAGGCGTCTTGAAGGACCACTGACGGGTTGCCCAGGCCCTTGAGGATGCAGTAGTCCTGAAGGTTCTTGGAGGCGATGAGCTCTTGACACTCGGTGGCGATGGTTGCGGCACGTTCCTGATCGCCGTACACGTGGAGACGATAGTCCTTGATACCCCATTTGTTGACAATAATATCGGTCGCCATAATGGCGTTCTTGATGTCTTTGGCGTACTGAACATGTGACAACATGACCACTGTAGGCTGGTCGGTCTTGATGGTCTTGATGGGCTCAAACTTTTCCATGTTACAGATGCCATTGACGACGGGGTCAATCTTGCGCTCAAAGGTCCGGCGATGCTCAACAACACCCTCGGAGGTGCCAAGCTCCACCTCCCATCCGGGGTTGAAGTAGTCACAGCAGGGTAGAACGACATCAGCGTGGTGTTCAAGCAGGACGCAACTGAGGTGTGTTAGAGAAATGAGAGAGCTGTTGACAAACGGCGCATCGTATGAAACGGCCGAGCTCATAAAAGTAGTGAATTCTCTGTAACTAATACAGTGATCCCAGATGTGCAGGGTGCAGTTGCGCTTGGCCTTGCAGACGATGCCGTACGTAGCTCCCGTGAAGTGGTGCGATGCTTGGAACACGTCTGGGATCTCCTCTGGAACGGGCAGGGAGAAGATGAAAAGGTAGCGGCACCACAAGTCCAGCGCGAGATCGAGCTGCTTGAGGCTCGGTTTCTCGAAATCCCACCACTGGGAGATGTTGAAGGCGCCCTCCAGGCTTTCAGTCAGCCATAGCTCGCGCCACTTTTCCTTGACAACAGGGTGCTGCCAAACGTCGTTCCAATTACGGGTCTTCTCAAAGTAGGTGTTGAGGTCCACCAAGGCCCTGGTAGCCTCCTCGATGTGCTGGCGGTTCAAATCAGTAATGCGCGAGCATTTGACGAGGCTGCTGAGAATGGGCAGGAAGTTGTGTGTGATGTCTGCAGTGCGTGTCATTTGTGATCGCTGAACGACTGCTGAATCGAGATTTGTCTCCAGGACACCGTGTGTGGGATTCAGGAAATCCAAACCCCAAAGTGGCAGTATAGTAAGAGACTGGACATTTCGCTCAATTTGGAACCGGGGAACACCATAGTCATTGGCTGACTCGGCGAGGACGTGCCATTTGATTGTTTTGAGGTCGTTGACCATGTCCCGTCGGCAGGCAGAGACACCACCGGGGTCATTAGGCCAGGTCGAGGTATCCATGGCAAGAACATGGAGCTCCTCTGGAGTATCGTGGAGCTGAGACTCCAACTTGCGTGTGTTAATCCGAGCGTCACCACCGGGACCAAAGCTATAGAGATCAGCAATTTTGTAGGCAATGTGCACCCATGAACTAATGGAAGAGTCAAGATCACAGCGGGCCATGATGGTATCAGAAGAAGCATCAAGGTACTTCTTAGCAGCCTCCAGACGGCCAAAGTCACGCTTTCTCCAGTAAGGGCGCATGATGTAGTCAGAGCGTAGCAGCCTTTCATCTAACCATCTGGCACTAATGGCATCCACTTCGCGGCCATCCTTCCATGCCTTCCAGAGTTGAGTACGCGCAACTGAGGTAGGAATCGGGTATCGCCTGACGTTGAATCCCAGAAGACGAGATACGGGGTTGGTCTTGATGGATGAGAAAGGGAGGAGCGGGTTTTCACTCTGGAAGCTGCATTTCTCGGGCTTCTGCAGGACCTGAAACCAATCATCCTTGATCATGGGTGGAGTCGGTATAGGATTCCCGTTGAGAGTAACCGACAACTCAGGATGAAGCTTGTGTTCAAAACCCCAAGAAGCGTGGTATACATCGTGACCATGGATGAATGTAGCCTCCGTAACGGTAGAGAATGGTATCCATTCTTCCAGACGCTTCTGAGGGTTGCGGGGAGGCATGCTCCAAAGCACTTTCACGGTAATGTGAGGGAAGGTGTATTCGGCCCAGAGTAACTCGTCCTCGTGCTTAGCATTCTTGCGGTACCACAACTTCCAAGTGACTCGGTTATCGCCTCTCATGGCGGAACCAGATGTGATGTAACCTCGACGATCATATTGAACAATCTCCCCTTGGCGAGCGCCAGATAAGCACTGACGCTGCAGAGGAAGTCTCGAATCGGCGTTCTCGTAATCGTACTGGTATGAGCTACTGACAACCCCCTTGTGGTAGACGTCCCTCTCCTGCAAAATCAGCTTGTTCGTGTACATGTTGACGGCCATGAGCTTCTGAATGTTGCTGGGTTCACTATCATGGCGACCCTGATATTGAGACACTCTCAAGCTGCCGTCGGCCCGAACAGTCCAGAACCAGGTAGATGGGCCACTAAAGCTTTCGGTGACAATCTTGCGCTTCTCCAGAACAGTTGTCATGCCTTTGATGTGTTTCTGGACCCTGGCCACGTGCTCACGCCCGTGGAATAGAACCAAGGGGATGAGCACGTTCTGCCAGAATTTACAGTAGGACCAGATGGTGTTGAGAAAGAAGACCAATGGCCAGCGAATGAAGCCCGGCTTATCCTGGATTACAAAGTCCAGCTCCCTCTGGTACTCCGGGTCGGCAATCAAAGAAATGATTAAGAACTTGATGCACAGCTTGACCTTTTGAAGAATGCGTGATGAAAAAGGCTTGATAAGGGATGCAAATCTTGTGCTTGGGGTCTCATCATCGAATTGGACACTGTCCCCATGGTCTTCAATGTCAGCGTGAGGTGGGCTTTCAAGATAGCCGTCGGCCTCAAGATCGTGCGCGTATGTGAGAATGGTGGTGGTGAGAGCGGCGCCCAATTTGCAGCGAGCAATGTGACTCTCTACATTCCCGGAAGAGCCTTGAGAGACAAGTCTCTGATGCAGCCAGTTCTCCTCGCTATTTGACAACGGTCCAATCCATCCATCACAGCGTTGAAGCAGGAAGCGCCGAATGTGCTCGGGAAGCAGGTCCCACTCCCGCTCCAAGTCCACGCCGAGAAGCGTGTAGCGGAGGAGAGTCTGGTTGCCCTCACGAATGACCCGAGTTCGCTCCATGGATGACATCTTGAGCTGGCGCTTGACTCCTTCGGGAATGGATACCTCAATGTCATCAAAGTGATCAACAACCAGCAGCTCAGCAAGGATAGAGTCATGGTAAGACAAGCCGAGTTGGTGCTGTGCTGCGGCCCTAATAACCGACTCCGCAATTACCTTCCAGTGACGATACATTGTCAATGTGCGATGATTGTCCACGGGGTTCGAGTCGAGAATGATCAAAATGTGCAGTGTTTGGTCACAATGACGGCTTATAGACCGGATTTCAACGTCTGACTGGGAGAACTGATGGGAAGACACGAGTTCGACAACAATCTTGCCATCCTCCCAATTTTGCACAGCCACTTGGAGCAGCTGGTTGGCTGATGGAAAGGCGTCCGTTAGGATTTCGGGATTTCGCGAAATCACACGCGAAGACATGAGTTCCAAAACCCTCTGACCAGGATGCTCAGTTGGATCGAGAAAATACCGCTCGTCCGCCGGGAGATTGCGGATAGACTCAAACATTTTCGAAAGGGTGCCCTGGGATAATTCCGGGAGGGGCTCCAGAGCACTGACAGAGTAGGTAATTTTGGAAGACTCGGCGTTGTGCTTCTCGGCGAATACCTCAGACTTTGGTGCAGACTTGAAAAAGGTTGGCCAACCCAGGTTGGCAGAGAAGAAGGACCAAATGCAAGATACCCACGTGGCAACACCCAGGCATATGAGACCGCTATACGAGAAGCCGGGCATACCCTTGTGAAGGGCAAGACCAGTGGGAAGACCTGCGAGGGCGCCAACAGCGAGGGCAGCGGCGCTGTTGGTTCCGCAAAAGATTTTGTTGAACTGATATCCTAGTAGACCGGAGTAGGCAACGATGTAACCCAGGAACATGATGGTGTTGTCGCGCGAGGACTGGAACACCCACATGAGAGCCGCAAAAATGGCAGCACCCCAGATGTGGAAGAAGAAGAACTTGCAAAGTGACCTCCAGTACAGCCTGCGCCGGGCCTGGGCCTCCTCAACATTGATGACTTTGAGCGACGCGAGCGAAGTAATGGGTTTCGTGGACTTCTCGTTGGCGGCTGTCCACAGAGGCTGAGACACGATGTCAAGAGAGACGGCACCGACGAGGTAGTAGCAGAGACCAAAGCCAATGCCGAGACGAAATTCCTCGCTACTGGCGGCAGAGAGACCGACCAGGCCGCCGCCAGTGAGGAGAGCCACCCATTTGTCCAACAGAGCCACGACGAAGTAGAGCACACCAGACCAGATGTCGCGACCAGTAGCTCGCCAGTGCAGGAAGGCACTGTGTAGCTTGAGTCCCTTCTGCATGTTGGTCAAGTTCTCCATGCCGGCCTTGAGTGTAAGGTTCCAAGTGGTGCTGTAGGGAAATGGCAGGCGAGACCTCTTGTGTCTGCAGTACCATCGCATGAGGAACATGGTAGACTGGTAACCTTCAGCCAGCTTGCGAATGAGCGGGTCTGAGGAACGCTTGGAGAAGTAGAAGCGGTTGCACTCCTTGAGAACAGCAGCGTGAATCGCAGAGCGCGCTATAGGCATCATGTCCTTGTCATCCAGGTTGGCGAGATCCGCCGCCGGAGCATTGGCGCTTTGGCGATACCAGCTGATAACTTCGGCGTCGGTGACAAAGGGGATTTTCAGGTACCAAGAGCTCCACTGCGAGATGGTGCCTCGAGCGCCCACCAGGAGAGCAATCAAGAAGCAGCTCAGGACGGGGAGGTAGACAACGATGTCGTTGTCCGTGAACATGCTAACAATGGGCGAGATGCAAAGGATCGGCATGCAAGAGAAGATGACGGTTCTACCTGAGAGGAAGCTCGATCCAGGTAGCTGGTAGATGGATAGGGCATTCAGGACCAGCAGATACGTGGACAGCATGAGGAAGTAGAACAAAAAGATGAGTGCAGCCGACAATCTCTGCACAAAAGTGACGACAATGAAGCCGCCAATGGCGGCGACAATTGTTGTCGCGAAACCGGCAACCCATCTGGTCAACACAAACAAGTTCATTGCAGGAAAGGTGTTTGCATAGAAGTAATAACTTCCACCAGTGCAGATCCAGCCACCAAATGCACCGCTCATCAGAAGGGCCAGCATAAGAGCCGTCGTCGCCATCGTCTTCTGCTCCGAAGACATGTAGGTGGTCAGGTATAAGCCGCGCCCAATGGTGGTCAGCAACATGACATCGATGAGTGCAGGGATGGCGAAAATAGCAAAGAAGGTAATCCTGTACGCGACAGTCACCTTCTCCTTGCCGTCGTCGGGGTCAAAATCGACCTGCATGGCAGCGTATGCGGTGGGGAGCTCCGTAAACATCTCGTCACGCATGGGTGGCTGATACTTCATGTAGTAGGCACGGTAGCGGTCAGCAATGATGCGACCGACGGCTCGAGGGGTGGTGTCGAAGAAGGAGTCGCAGCGCGAGCCCAGGGCAAAGTTCTCTGCAAAGCAGCCTGCCTGATCGGCAGCGTGGTTGGGATATACATTGCGATCCAGGACCTCGAGGTAGACTTCGTCGAGGGCGAGCTTGCGAAATGCGCTGAAGACGGCGAGGGCGAAGATGTCGACTCCAGCATCGACTTGGCCCTGCTGCACGAGTTCCTGTATACCGTGACTCAGCTGCTCAAGAGTCGAGGTTTCACCCTGCATGAGAACAGTGTACAGGCGGTCTCCGACGTTCTGGAAAAGTTGAATGGCCTTGGTGCGGTCGGGAGTCCAGCATCCCTTGCTGGCAAGCCATGCGAGGCGGGCATCAACAAGCGTTTCGGCAGAGATGTTTCCGCCAAGGTAGTCGACAGAGCTGAGAACACGCTGCTGGGTCAGCGACGGAATATCGAGCAGTTGATACTCGAGGCAGCTGCGAACCCTGGCCAGGAACTGCGGGCTGGCGGTAGAGGACTGGAGTCGCCTGAGGAACAAGATAGCCTCGGCCGGCGAGAGGCGCTCAAGATCGTGGACAATGCGAGTACACAGCTGCCACGGGTCTTGCAGGCGTCCAGTTTTCGTGGCCAAGGCCTGCTCGACTAGGAAGCACTCGGCACATGTCAATTGACGGCTGGAGAGGAACGTGTGCAGAATCGTGCCTGTGCGGTCCTTGGCCTTGTTGGACAGGTACAGGGTAATGGTATCCTCATGGCCGAGCTCATACACTCCCCAGTACTGCGTCCCGGAATCCGTCTGGAAGCCTGAATGCAGGCCAGAGAAGACCTTGATGCGTGCATGTTGCTCACTGTCGGGAGTGCATGTGCGAAGCAGATCGACGAGGTCGTTGATGGCACGGAGGGTCCTTGGACTGAGGTCGGGGTCGTCGCACAGTGTCTCGATCTGGCTGCGCACGTTGCTCAGTTCGTCGGGCGTGAGCTTGGCCAGCAGATCAAGCTCGGCAAGGTTGCTCTGGTTGAGGCGAATCTGCGAAAAGTCGGCAAAGGTAGCCTTGTGGCCGAGTTGGAAGCAGCCAAGCCCCACGGAGTCGAGGTCGAGGTCGAGGTCGAGGTTGCTGCTGTTCCTGGACACGACGGACAAGGCGTGTCTGGTTCTTGGGGTGTCAAAGGGAGACTCGCTTGCCATGAGCGCGCCTCGCAACGGGGCCCCGTGCCTGGAAACGGGCGGGCCTGTCTGCGAGACATCGACTGCCGGTGGCAGAAGACGGAGCTGTGCCGAGAGACCCGGGAGAAACGCGGAAATAGAGTCATAGACTGCATCCCGACTGGTCCAGGTAGGGGAGATCTATCGTCATAAAAAGCCAAGCCTGGTCAGCTTTGCACGGTGCCAAGGCCGAGTGCGGGGCCATCGATCACGGGTTAGGGTTTGCTCGCTTACCTTGTCGTTCGCACGCCAAGCATCGTGGGCGCCCATGTTGGCCTCGTTCTTCAACCACATGAGGGCTCCCAGAGGCTTGGTCGCCATGGACCGAGTGCGCGCACGCTCAGCATCGAGCAACGCATCGGCGTGTCCTATCCAGCACAGCGCGCTATTGTACGTGCACCAACTGTAGGCGCGCATGACGACGGCGAATTGCATCTGACTGTCGTCGTCAACCGTCTCCCACATGACGAGCGCAGGACCATGGGCCACACGCTGTGCGGCAACTGCGCGCATGGCAGTGCGCATCGCCTCCATCTGGAAGAAGTTTTGCCTGTCGCCATCTTGCCGGATCGTGCCGTTGCGGTACACGATGCCCTTGACGTGTTTCATGTCGAGGGCGCGTGCCTCATCCTCGGTGAGGTACTCTGGGCACGACAGTTCAAGCCATACGTCGAGCCCGAGGTCCTTGATGTGCCGGCACAGCTCGTTCATGACTGGCGGCTGGAAATGCTCACGGAAGCCGGCGAGCAACACACCGCGGTACGCTGGGGGTTCCTGGTTCCCATCTCGGAGGTGCGAGCCCAGCGCCTGCGTGACCATGGTCAGCTTCCTGACGACGCCCGCGGGCTTGTTGCCCGCGTCATGGTTCTTGGTCAGCGCGTGCACGTCGATACGGCCAAGGACATGTTTGGCAGTGGGCTGGCAGGTCTTCAATGCATTGGCGACGCCGTCCTGGAAGGGATCGACGACAAGGATGTCCCACCGAGAAAGAAGTCGATGCTGGACTGCGGTCGGTGGTTGAGAAAAGCTACCGAGGAAGACGCCGAAGGAGTTGAGTTCCTCTTTTGTATTCTTTTCTGAAGTGAAGCTTGTTTGGAAACTTTTTGAGCTTCGCCGTAAGCTGGCAAAATACCGCGCGACTGGACGCGGGAGCGACCATTTCGGACGTTTTGTCTAGATACAAAGCGTCATCATGATGAGTTCCATTGCAAGCAAGCGGCGGCCATCCCCAGACTTCTTTCTTACCTTGACCCGGCGAATGATGAAACGGCAGCCGTTGTACAATAGATAGGAAGATCCCAGAACAATGCTGGCGAGTATGAATCCAGCAAGAAGCTACAGACATTGGATGGCGTATGGTCAGTATCAGCTGCCCGTCGATCATGCTCCCCAAGGTTATGCGACGTTTCTTACCAGTTCCCACCAAGAGTCAATCATTACATGCCAGCCAACGGCCGACAATCCCAGATGGCTAATGGCCATTCTGCATTAGGGAGGGCAATGCTGAAACGAAAACAACAAGTTAAAGAGAGGCCAGAACGAGAGGAGTGTTACAACTCGCTCATGTCATGTTCAAGGCGGAGTGCGGAATATATCGGTGAGTCTCACCCATCAAGCGGCGACAGAATAGGCAATGACAAAAAATAGAAACACGTCCCGAGTCCATTTATTTTACGGCCATGTTCGAAAAGAAATAATACATACTATACATACAGGCTCATGGGAGAGAGCGCAGCCCCCACTAGCAAAAGCATGGCAAAGTTTCTCCTGTGCGCAGCCAGGCCCCTGAAACCAATGTATCCTGTTTACGAGATTTTGCGTCAACGGTCTGGCTTGCCCGTCATTGGCGCCTCACCAAGGCCCCTGCCTCTCAGCTCACGACGTGGCCGGACTAGTGCAGTAGTCAATACGTGCGTGCCCAGGCACCCAAAGCTATTTCGATGGCGCAGAGTGCGGCAGTCCACAAAGTATCCGAGGACCATGCAGGAGGCAACCGGTGGCGTCACCGAGAAGAGTGCACGTACTACATACAAGGTGTATTTTACATATGTAAGCTGCGGCTGAAGATGCAGCGGCATATGAGAGAGTCAGCCCTATGACTCGAGGCCGTGCGTGCCAAAAGTCGTCGTTTTCAAACCAGACCCGATGACATGCTGGTCGGCGACGCCAAGTTGATTTGATTTTTTCAAGGCCGGACGACAACTATCAGCAGATTTTTTTCTTCCAACATGCCACGCCATGAGGCTCTTTCACACAAACCCACAGCCAAAGTACATACATGAACATGTCGCCATGCAGAAATCGCTCAGCTTGTACGTAGATAGATACTAGAACAACACATCCCGGATCCCGGGACGGGCGGCGTCAATGTTGGCCAGGGTCAGACATGGGTGCCGGGCGTCAGCCTGCAGGGGTCGCACCAACGATGTGCACAGACATGATGGATAGATGGCATGGGTCCAGGGACAAGAGTGGCCGAACAAATACGGGCTCACGGCGCTGGGGATGGCTCCAGCTTTCGATTTGCACACGAGACGAACAGGGACTTGGCGCTATCGATGTGCCCGCTTACGCCATGAGGGCTCCGCCGTAGACACCAGACTGGCTTGTGATGTAGGTTTTTCATTTTTCATTTTCATTTTCATTTTTTTTTTTTTAATTTATGACTCGATGCAAGCTTTGTTTTTTTTTTTTTTCTCAGCACGCCGCCCGGCCATGTGTATCGCCCCCTTTCGAGGCTCTGCTCGGACTGTGGATCTTCAACTAGTGATTCCAAGTGCAAGTTGATGTTTATTTTATCGTTTCTTAGTTTAATTCAAGGCCATCGGCCACTCGGCCTCCCGACCTGAAATAAGGTTATCGTTGGCGACCACTGCCTCAGGATAGTCTTGGCGTACATGTGCACCAATCACATCCGCGCAGGCACACGGAAGACGCCCAGTCGACCAAACTTTCAAATGTTACATAGTATAAGAGCAAGCCTCCGTATAAGCATACACCCCGACCAGCTGCTCTCGTGCTTGCTTGCTGTCTTTTTGAAGGAGCACAGGAGAGGAAAACCCAGAGCTGATTGCATGCCCAGCAGTCAGTACCACCGGCCCCTCTGGTGACCATGAATCTGCAACACCATCTCCCTCGACCCTGGCGGCGCTCCAAGTGGTTCTGGCCAGGCGTGGCCTTGGTTGCCGTCGCCGTCATCATTGCCATTGTCGTGCCGCTGGCCGTTCTGCTCCCGCGCCGCAACCGCAAGCAGCAGCCTCCCACCAACGTCATCCTCCCGCTCTACATCTACCCGCTCGCCGACTCGTCCTGGAGTCCGGTGTACGACGCGTGAGTTTCCCAGCGTGAGCCCGTTCCCGCCGTCGTGGTCTACCGAGTATAAGTCATTGACAGCAGACAACAACACCCGCAGCGTCAGCCGCCGGCCTGACCTCAACTTCACCGTCATTGTCAACCCCAGCAGCGGGCCGGGGAGCAGCCCGTACCCAGACGTCCATTATGACGCTGCCATCCGCCGGCTCAACTCGTACCCAAATATAGAAACCGTAGGGTACGTGCGGACGGGTTATGCCACCCGCAACCTCTCCGACGTGACCGCCGAGGTGGCCGTCTACTCGGGCTGGTTCAGCAACGCCAGCGCGCTGGCCATGCACGGCATCTTCTTTGACGAGGCGCCGCACGAGTACTCGCCCGAGGCCGTCGAGTTCCTTCGCGCCGCCGACAGCTTTGTCAAGAGCGCGCCCGGCCTGCAGGGCCGCAAGACGGTACGTTTGTCCTTGTTGTTGTCGTCGTTGCCCGACCCGGCGCCCACGGACGTCTCGGCTCACACGCGACTCTCCAGATCATCCACAACCCCGGCGTGATTCCAGACGCCCGCTTCAACGGCAGCGACGTGGACGTGACGGTCGTCTTTGAGGAGACGTACGACAAGTGGCAGGACCGGAGCAGGTCTCTGGCCGCACTCCCCAAGACCAGGGGCGCCTACAGCGTCATGGTCAACACGGTGCCCACCATGAGCAACGGCACCCTGAGCCAATTCGTCAACTCGCTGTCCGACCTGGCCAAGTACGTCTTCATCACGAGCCTCAGTGTGGATTTCTACAACTCGTTTGCCAACGACTGGCTGGACTTTGTCGGCCAGGTGCCGGCGTAGAGACACGGGCCATGTACATACGCTGTCATTGCACCAATATACATGGATGGACCAGATAGTGGCCGTGGCGTGTCGGCCAAGCAGATTCGACAACGACCCGGCACCCTGATAGGAGCCGCGCAAGTTGCAACCAAACGCCTTCCTGCTTGGGCATTGTACAGGGATGGCGATAAGGACTGTGGCTGAGCCATGCAACTACCACATACACATCGACGTTTCGCATAAACTTTAGACTGGACCGACTTGCAGCGCGAGATAATAAAATGACACACTATACACTATCCACACACCTAAAACCAAAACAAGACGACCAGCTGTGGATGACTAGTCGGCCAACCAGCGGACAGCAAGGCGAGATGAAACAGGGCAAGACCAGGACGAGCTGGACAAGCGGGTGCTCCACGAGCGCGAATACCATCGATCCTTGACGCCACTGTGGTCCAAATGCCGTCCGGGAGCGCTTCCGGCCAAGGCGAGAGTTGGAAGAGGTGCCTTGGCGCGACGCCACGGCGCACAGACGAAGAGCTGGGGCGATTCATTCTAAATTAATTTTTTTTTTAAATTTTTTCCTCTCCCGTTCTAATTTGCACGATAATGCATATATACCCGCGAAAATAAATGATATATTAATTAGCGTGACGCAGCCATATGAACGTCCCTCTTGGCCACCAGTGAGTCAGTGACTGCCTTCATGCCCGCCTCGCCGCCTCGCTCACGGCGGCCACAAAACCGGGCCAGCTGGGCCCAAAACTCTCGTAAAAGTCGTCGACCAGGTCGGTGGCGAAGACGTACCGGCCGCGGCGGCACAGGTCGTGCACGGCGGCGGGCAGCTCGTCCTGGGGCACGCCCGAGATCTGGTACACGCAGCGCTCGTGTTCGGGCGCCCAGTCGACCAGGCGCCTCTGCAGGCCGTCCCCCTGGAAGAGGTGGTACGGCTCCTCGCAGACGCACACCAGGTCAGGGTCCCCAAATGACGCGAGCTCGCCCTCCGGGGGCGTCCCGGGGTTGTGCACGACCTGGGTGAGGAGTCAGTCAGTCATATCCCAGGCGGCATATAGGGGCGGGCACACAGCCTTACTTACCGTCGAGCGCTCGCCGGCCAGGCCGTCGCTGGCCTTGACGAGGCGGCGGACGTGGTCGAGGTACCGCGCCGCCGAGGGCGAGTAGTGGTTGGGCGTCTCGTCGACGTAGATGCCCTCGACGTGGAGGCCCGGCGGCGCGTCGGGGTGCCGGCGCCAGCGGGCGTAGCGGTCAATCTCGGCGCAGGCGTCGGCCAGAGGCTTCCTGCAGTAGTCGACGCGCACGTAGCCGACGGCGTGGACGTTGGGGAAGGCGTTGAGCCGCGGCACCTCGCGGGCGTAGTCTTTGCCGGGGAGCGGCTCCGTCCCAGGGCCGCTGTTGGGGTTGACGACGACGAGGAAGTTGACGTCGGGGTAGGACGCGGCGCTGCGCGTGTTCAAGGTCAGTCTCCAGATGGTCCTCGTATCGTCAACTGGTCGGGTCGAGGGGAGGGCCCCTTCAATCTTCACCTACGCGTCGTACAGCGGCTTCCATGTGGCCTCGTCCAGTGGGTAGTAGTACAGTGGCATGACCACCCAGGGCTTCGTCCTGTCCATGTCCGCCATTGTCATGTCAACTGGTCTGGACGGTGTGGATGCTCAGTGGGAGAAGACGAACGAACGAGGAGCAGGGGTGTCTGCCCGCCGAGCAGCTCAATCTTCTTGTATTTATGCCGTCGTGGCTTGGAGGACCGCCTCTCTCAGCTGGATTATGCCGCCGCCTCGGGGAGCCAGTCAATGCTCTTGCTGCCTGTGGACCCGTATTGCGATGGCTTTTTGCCATTGTTGGCAAGCCTGCGCGACGGCGTGCCTGACGGCGTTGGCTGTCAAAATCTGTGTCAGCGCTCATTGACGCTTCAGCTCCGAAACGCCACCATGATCCCGGTCGGTGTCTTTGGTGGTTCAACGCTGGCAATTTGTTTGCTGGTTCCATGTAAATTGTAGGCGTGTTTTGGGAGCAGGTCGGCGTGAGTCGGGCGCAATATAGTCAGCCTCGCCATGCAACACCCATGTGCCGTGCTATCTAGAACTTGACAGCTTCTACCAGGCGGTTTACACGCCACAACTGCCGTGGCAGAAAAACTCTGAAAGCTGCACATGTGGCCTGTCCTCGGAACGGTTCAGCATCCCGAGTCTTGTGTACTTGACATGAACGAAAACTCGTGTCTTGGCCCCATGGCCACAAGGCACTGCCAACGCCGGTACGGAGTATTACACCATGTATTTCAATGCATCGTATCTCGACCCTTGTCCGTGGTTTGGTCCATCCTTGCAAGCGCGACCCGAGTTTGCCGTGGAATATTGACTCCATCCAGGCTGCAAGTGCAAAGACTATTTGCTCCGTCGTCCTGTGCCAGAGCTTGGCCGGCGTGTTTTGCGCCCGGCTTGGTCCCTCACCGAAGAGCACGGTACACCTGCGACTCTCTTTTCGCTCACCAGGCATCGCATCGAATAGTCCATGAGCAAACGGCACTAGTCGCAGCCGGTACCAGAGAGTATCAAAGACGCAAGAGTTTGATTCCATCACGTCCCATAACCACGCCAGCCTGTGGCTCTTATACGGCCCGTCAAGCCGCCAAGCCGAGCGACATGTTTCATGAACAGAGGCCATCCAAACTTGTCGAGGCACCTTTTCGGCCGACCTTTGACGGCTGCTTTCCCCCTATTCTTTTCATTTGGCCGTGAGCTAGAAAACGCGGCATCGGAACCATCTCCCGTTTGATTTTTTCCCTCGTCCTCTCGTCGACACAACCCTCCCCCTTGCTTCCAAGGACGCTCATGGAGTCCTCCGAATCCTCGCCCGGGACGCCGTCTCGGGACTCGGCAGACAGCCCACCAACAGTCGCGACATGGACCACCTCTCCCGATGTTTCGCTCCTTGACGTGGCCCTCGACGACGACGGCTCGGGCGCCTCGCCGGCGGCGTCTCTGTCCGCCCGGCGCGAGGAGTATGTCCTGGTGACGGGCGGCCTCGGCTTCATCGGGAGCCACACGGTCGTGGAGCTCGTCAAGGCCGGGTACAACGTCATCATCGTAGACGACTTGAGCAACAGCTATCGCAGCGTGCTGGACGGGATACTAGAAATCGCCCGCCGCCACCACGAGGACCACCGTCAGCGGTGCCCCATGGTCGAGATGCACCAGGTGAGCTACCGCGACCTGCCGGCCATGCGGTCCATCCTGGAGCTGCACTCGTTCCCCGGCCCGGCGGGCGCGCCGCCCGTCCGCTCCAACATCGTGGGCGTCATCCACCTGGCCGCCTACAAGGCCGTCGAGGAGAGCATCCGCCACCCCCTCCGGTACTACCAGAACAACATCAACGGGCTGGTGGACCTGGTGGCGCTGCTGGGCGAGTTTGCCGTCAAGACCTTCATCTTCTCCTCGTCGGCCGCCGTCTACGGGACCCTCTCGGCCGGCGGGGGCCGCCCCCTCCGGGAAGAGATCTGCGCACACCCGGCCGAGCGGGCCGGCACCGAGACCGGGGCGCCCTCCTCCTCCTCCTCGCCGCAGAGTGACGGCGGCGGCGGCGGCGGTGGC
>NW_011942151.1:1018241-1073141 GCF_000187425.2 Metarhizium robertsii ARSEF 23 | reverse complement strand
TCGACGTCGTCCGCGCCATGGAGGCCGTGTCCGGGAGGGACATTCCGCGCGAGACGGTCGCCCGCCGCGACGGCGACGTGGCTGCCTCGGTGGCCGCCGTGGACCGCGCGCGCCGCGAGCTGTGCTGGGAGACGGAGAAGACGCTGCTCGATGCGTGCTACAGCGTGTGCAGTCGGCTCAATTTGCTTCCGTGTCGGGCGGGTGGTGCGTAATGGAGGATTCAAGTGTGTCTGTGGTGCGGGCCGTGTTTGTGGTCAAGTCCGGAATGATGAGTGCCATGTCGTGTATTAGCGTAGATTTAATTATAGACAAGACTGTAGAGCATTTTATATAATACACTTTTTTCTGTTCGACTCGGTATTTAGTCGAGTGACTTGCGTGGTGTGTGAAATTTGAGAGTGGACAACTGCTCTGGGGTAGGTTGTACTGCATCTTCATGTCTGTTTCCAAGTCAAGTTGCCACCTTGCATCTAACAAGTTGAGAGTTGCAAAATCTGTTTCAAAGTGTTTATTACTAGCTACGTCTTATTGCCTCGTTCATTCTCTTGGAATACCCCTGTCGCCAGAGATTGAAAATGTGACGACGTTACAGAGAGTGTGGTCCCAACACTTCTATACCCGGTGGTCTGGCAGCCATAAAGCTTTCGGCCGCTTGACATTCCACCAGCTCTCCAAGCGGGCAATATCCACTGGCCACTCCTACTCGTGGGACTCAAGACCAAGTATTGCTTCCTCGAATGCGCAAATCACCTGCTCATACAGCTCGTCCACTGCTTCTGCATCGGTATCAGTGCCAATCCATATGGTCCCCTCTCGCAGAGGAAATAATATCCCCCGAAACCTTTCGGCAAGTGGCTTTAGAGGGTGAAACTCTAAAGCAAACTCGCCCAGAATCTCTTCAAATCCGTCGCAGGCCATATCGCCAGACTTGCGTGCAGCCAATTCGTCCCAAGTGCCCCTGCTCCATTGGCGGAGCCTGCTCGCCTCCGGGGGATCGTCGCCGCGATTGGTTATGATTGTCCACAGAAACACATAAAAAAAGGCCTCCAGGTCGTGTCTGCAAGTGTTCTGATGGCCCTTCAAGACGCCAATGGCCATGAATGGTCTCGTTCCGGTAATACCTAGTCCGCGATCCAGTTCGGTTCCGAGATGTATTGCGACATCAAGGTCTATCAGCATCCCTTTCGCGCCCCCTTGTTGGTTATCCAGGATAATCATGTTGCCCGCAGAGATATCCCGGTGTAGAATCTCTGCCTCTCGGTAGAGTGACCGGTGACACTGGACAGCGTCACGGAATACTTGAAGCAGCTCCAACAGAGATCGAAAGGTCTCAAGCGGTCTGCCGGCAGGAGACGTAACGACACAAGTGAGGATGCGGTTTTGGAAGTAGTTGTCGGTTTTCTCCGTGTAGTCGGCTAGTCCGGTCGGTTGACGCAGGCCTTCAACGCCTCTGCGTCTGCTGTCCGCGTGCTGCTCGCTGGAAAACCTTTCATGTGTCCCCCAGCGGAGACCTGCGCGCAACTCTGCCGTGCTTTTGATTTCCTCGTAATGGTCGAGGGAGATGGCGCACCGGCCGCACTTTTCCTGGGCTAGCCGGAGCAGCTCGTCCTCTGGGCGGTGTCTGGCCCATCTCCATTTGAATTTCAAGACGTAATTCCAGCGATTCGAGCCAGATGGCCTGGCAAGGTAGCAGGTTGTCCCCGTTCCGACAAGGCCTTCACGGCAGGCGATGGGCTGGGATTCTAGGTAGAGTTTCGCCAAGTTTGAATTTGCCACATTCTCGAGAGTAATGTAGCTTCCTTCCTCGTCAGTCTTGATTCGTTGTAGGGTTCCTAGTTGCTCGTCGGTCATCTGGCCGTAGCCAATCATGATGAAGACAAATTGATCGAAATCTTTCTGAAGGTCGAACACTTCACTGCAATACAGCCCAGATCTGTCAAAGACCCAAAGCTCCATCTGTGAACCACGTATGTAAAAGCCATGAAGGAACAATCGGGTAGGCTGACTAGCAAAGACTTGCTGGGCGGACTGACAGAGACGCACCAGTCCGTGTTGATAACCAACGCCTTCATCCTGATAGAACTGACCAATGACTTGGGCATGGCTCCATCTGGTCTGGGCGTTTGGGGTCGGTGAAGGAGGCATGGTCAGGAGGAGACTTGTCCCCAAATCAGACTGCTCATGATTCGCCGTTACGGTATTGCTGAATGTGTGCCACGAAGCTCGGTCACCGCCGTATTTTTCTGATAAAAAGTTTGAAAACCATGGCAGGAAACTGTCGGGAGTTGGAGCAACTGACTGGACCTCCGATCTATTGTCTCGGTGAGTGCAGGTAGGTTCTCCAAAGAACTTTGCCATAAAACCGGGCATGGGTCCATGCATGCGGCCGTCTATGTTGTCCAAGATTTCTGTTTCGTCCATGATGGCTGGCTGACGCGCTGGTGAATGCTTTCCTATGGGCGAACAATCGTGCTGTGAAGGAGGCAAGGAAGGAAGCGAGTCCGTCTCTTGGGAGCTGTCGAGTACATATTTATGCATGAGCACTGTATGCATATGACTAATCGACCTGATTATGTAAATACATATGTAGAAATAGACGGACTTGAAGCTACGGCTACGACGATCGTTTGCTAAGCCTCTCTATGTCCACATGGGACAAACTGAGGGCCCGGGGAACAGCGTGAAGCTTGCCAAGTCTATTGTAATAAACCTTGAACGGACTGAACATTGAAGCAACCATACCAGACCATTAATTAATAATATATAAATTAGTGATGTGTGATGTGAGGTGTATTTTTTAGCGTGTGTGGCGGTTTAAATTGGCATTGGCCTCAAAAGTTACATCGACCAGGCGGTGCCGGCATATTGCTAGCACCTAGCCGGCACCATAACTTTCAATGTTTCCGTTCAATGTTGATCAAATCAAAAATTACGCACGGTCCGGTGCTCTAGGCAGAAACGCAATGCGCGGGTACCCAACAACAACACCCGTCCCGAGGCCAATCCGGTCAGCAATGGCACGGAGCCTTGGCCTGCTCCTGTTGGTCGTCGTTGTTTCGTTGGAAAGGCCGTGCCATATCACGTTGGCCGTGTTGTGAAGCCCTACAGCCGGTGAATGGCCAATAGAGCAAGATATTTGGTATTCTTATTCGGATTTTCTGCCTGCTTGGACCTTCTTGGCTGGCTGTTTTGTTGGTCGGCTTGACGCATCTGCGCACCACCACCTCATTGGAACATTGACTTAGTAAATAACACATGAGGACATATACATCGCAGACATCACTCACGGGCCAACACAAGGCGGCCAACGAGCCAACATAGAGGGGTCAAGCAGAAGAACATGGTGGTAGGAATTGATATGGTGTCCTTTGCCAGAGCATACAAGAAGAAACACACTCCATCTGTCATGGTCTCGTGGTTTCCAACTCAAATTCCACAAAGATAATAATTTTCTTTTCAGTTAACACTTTTATTATACAACTACTTTGTTCCTGCAGTTTTTTCTCTGTTACCACAATGGCGTCTTTAATTGACGACTTTGTGCCGTCCATGACTTATAACAGCCTGCCTTTAATTAGCCAGGTTGCCGAGGCACCGGAGCTCTATTCGCGCGATCTTCAAGACCTCCGCGAGCTACTTCAAAAGCATAATGTCCCCAGGGGTGTCAGCATTCCACTGATACATAAGCACTTCGACACTGCCGACAGCGAGGTCATGGTCTTTGACAGGGTGACTATCCCGGGACTCGGAGTCGCCCAAATTATGAAGCCAATTGTGCCAACAGAGAACAATAAACTCCGTGGCATTCACTTTTTCGTTGGTGAAAATGCCTCTCTCCAGGCCTACGAGTATAGCACCTATAAGGTCCCCGACATGAGCAACTATGGGTCTTTTCTTGCCGAGTTTTGCACCATCATTTCTGAGCGTCGTCTCCAACGAACATTCGGGCTCAAGCTTCAATGCGATGACGATGCAGGTCGCACGGGTTGGACAGAGTACGAGCTCGGTGCTAAAAGAGGCACCATCATGTTTCCTGACGGCATGCCCATGCCTGACGGAGATGGTGACTACAGCGTCACCACAGAGTGGAATGCGGTCACGAATGAACTGCCGAGAACTTGCAAGCATTCTACAGCCTGTTCCCATGGGTGATCAACCTGCAAACATTGCAAACACTGCAACAGACATCCCAGTCCTGGAGACGCTGGTGATATCGGTGAGGGTATTCTCTGTTTAGGCGGTCAAAAGATTTTGCCAGGGTCTCAGATCCATGCTATCGTCAAGCAAATCGTGGCTGCCTTTGGTTGAAAGTCATTTACAACTTTGATGTGCTACTTGGCATGTGATGGGGCTGATGGTTTGAGCACCTACAGTAAACCAACCAAATAGATTAATTTCTTTCCAAAGACGCGAAGAAGGCGCCACCAGGGCTTCTTGTGCTTTGTGATTTCGCTTGCATTGCATGTCAACCCGCACGTCATCTAGGTGGCCAAATGCATCATCTAGCCGGGCCTAGTCGTCCACAAGGTTCAAACCAGAAGCCAGCTTGGAAACTGAAAAGGGGCCTTTTCAATTTCTTTCGATTTCCAACCATACAAGCAGTCAGTTGCCTAAATCGATAGATACAATCAAGCATCAAGTCAACCTTTGCGATCTATAGCTGACCATGTTGACATTGCAAATCCCGGAATATTTGAACTGGTAATGATATTTGAAGAGATAAATACCCCAGGAGAACCAGGTGAGACAAGGGCTCAAGACTTGGAGTATCATGACTGAATTTATCTAATAACAGTCTTCAGTCCTTGGTATTAAAGCGCTTGATTTCACTCAAAAGCCTAGTTGACTACAGAGCTCTTCAAATACAAGAAGTCGGTGCGGGTTTTCTGCCCTAGATGCCGTGATCGTAGCCGTCGTGTAACCATGCTACACCAGGAGAGCTTTGACAAGTCTCAGCTCGAGGCCGCATCTTAACTCCGGCCTCCAATACGATCCTCCGAGTAAGCTGTTTGTCGATTATCAATGTGGAGGGCCCACGTCGCCATGCCCACCCGGCTTCACGCGCCGCCGCCTATATCCCACTTCATGCCACTAATTTCTGCTTCAGTCCAGATAGCATGACGGAATAAGAATGGAAAGGAATATGAGTGTCAGCCAGACACAAGGAGGTAAAGAGGATGGTTCCACCACTGCCGCATATGCATCTTCAACCTTGGCGCCTCGGTGTGAAGCCGGCCATGTCAAATTGACGTACTTTTATTTCATGTATTTGGGCGATAAGCGAACGGGGAGATGGTGTTGAGCTTAAAGAGGGCCGGCCTGGGGGTGGGATAGGGGCCCGTACGAGGAAAGATACTAGTCTGATGACAACGTAAACCCCTGTCATAAGTGTCGATAAGCAAAGTGGCAGGCCGGGGGGAGGGGGGGGGCCAAATTTGAGGCTTTTAGGGCTGTTGAATTTGAAGCTGTTAGGGCTGCTGGATTCAAGGCTTTTGAGGCTGTTGATTTTGATGCTTTTGAAGCTGCTACTGAATTCGGGCCCGTTGAAGCTGCTGCTGAATTTGAGGCTTTCGAAGCTGCTATTGAATTCGGACCTGATTCTTATATAGCCATGACTCTTACACGTGCCTGACTCTTACATGGGCCTGACTCTTACACGGGCCCGACTTTTGCAACGCGTCAATGTCCCCACCAAACCTTCCGTCAACACAGCCATCTTCAAACTTCAACAATTCAATACCAATAGAGCCTACAACATCGCGAGTCAAATATAACCCTCACAAGCGAACAAGGTTTATAACGGTATATAATTTAGTCCTATCGGCGCCCACACTATCGGGTCGTTGTACCACATATTGGCTTGAGTGTCCGCCATGGCGGGTCTGCCTTCCGGAATGGGTGTCGGAGTCTGATGTGACATCAACATTGAATTGATCTGACATCTGTGGAGGCGTCCGGCGATTGTAATCCCCTACAGTTGCTCGTTTAGGCTTCTCCATCAGTAATTTATCGTCTGTTTTTCAGGGTCAATAAATTCCCACAACTGCAGACTTGTAGCCTTTGTCTAGAACTCTTCTTGCCCAGTCCTCAAAGGTCTGGAACAGCAACTTGTTGGATGAGGCATTATTATCTGACATCGGCCCACTCGGCTCGAAAACGTACCGAGACTCTGGATTGTTAGATTTCACGAGGCCCTACTCCAGTTACTACCGGGGTTATAGTCTGTTATTGAGGTCAAAATTGATGCTTGTATCTTCCATGTGTCCTTTTCAGGTGGGGAGATGTAATTTATCAATCCATGGGGCTTTTGCCGATACACGCATTTAATTTTACACTAGGGCCTTTTGTGACAGCATCCACATCATACTTGTAAAAATATTATGCTTACGAGTCACGAATACTTGCTCATCTTTGCAAGCCTCTTCAGCTTGTTCTATCATTCTATATATATAGGTGAGAGGATAAATACAGCAAACAACCCACCCATCTACATCTTTGCGTTACAGTCCATGTATAGTGAAAACTAGCCTGTGCTATCTTATACCTGACCTTTCTCTTTCACAAGACTGTTAGCAACGCACTACCAGCTTCTTCCTGTCTTTACAATGGTACCCAATATTGCTATTGCACTAGCCGCGTTTTCTGTTGTTTCGTCGGCAGCAACAACTATCGACAAGAGAGTAATAGGCGGGGAGAATGCCAAGGACGGCGAGTTTCCATTCATCGTTAGTCTTAGCCGAAAGGAGGGTCAATGCAGTGGCAGTTTGTTGGACAGCACTACGGTTCTTACTGTTGCTCATTGCCTTGAAGGCCAATTCACCTCTGTGAGGGCAGGAACGCTGGTAAATATCCCCCCAGCCCCCTATGTCTTCACCCGTCAAGTCACTCCCGCCAGGTCGCCTAGCTGCTTGTGTAGCCGACAGACAGCTGGTAAATACAGAGCTGATAATTACACAGAATAGACGGATGGGCGGAGTAACTGCAAATATTGCATCCGCCATAGAGCACCCTAGTTACATCAAGGGGCATGGTGTCCATGACATTGCCATCTTGAAATTATCAACTCCAATCGAGAGGAACGAGACAATTGGGATTGACTATGCGGTACTGCCGGAAAACGGCTCGGATCCCGCACCAAATTCCACCGCAATAACCGCAGGCTGGTAAGTGCCATTAAGCTTGGTCCTACTTGACTAGAAAAAGACCGGATGCTAATTGATAAGCCAGGGGCGTACAAGGCAACGGCGATCCCGATCGTAACGGAGCAGTTGACAAACTTGCCAAGGTTGTAATTCCTGTTCATCCGCGCCAGGATTGTAGGTTGCGATTTCATCCACCCGAGGCTCATCCAGACACAATATGTGCTGGTGTAAATGGCAAGGATGCATGCCTTGGGGATAGCGGCGGTCCTCTTATCGACCAGGAGACGGGACAATTAATCGGTCTCGTCTCACGGGGCCAATGCACCAAGCCTCCCACGGTGTATACTAGGGTCGGCAGCTACATCCCTTGGATTAAAGATCATCTTGGGGGGGTTGGCTCTGGTCCTGACCCTATTTCTCCAACAAGTTCCCTGTTGCCCGAGGGCACGCCTACCCCCGGCCAGAAGCGCCCTTGGATAGAACCTATTAATTATAGCGTCATCACCGGCTGTGGCTTCACGGAAAACAGAGAAGAGAAGTGCGGGACTGAGACTTACTGCGGCCTGTTCGACTGGTCGCCTGCAACCGACGGCGCCTTCAAGAACTCCAAGGAGTGCTTCGACGCCCATGTGCCTAAGCCCAAGGCAGCCAGGGCATCGTTTCCTCGCACAACTCGACACCAGCAGTAACGATACCCTACTACTATTGTTCCAAGGGTCCGCTGTCAATAGTATATTGACTTGACAATACATTCAATGTTTGATCAAATGCTTTTTGTTGTCTACCCCTATTGTAACGGGCTGGGCCGTTGAAGTGCACTCGGCTAACGCCAATACAATAACGCCACTAAATAAAGGTCTAAGAGTTTGCCCGCAAGTATAGACCATATAAACAAGTAGCTGGCTCCTCAAGGGCTTCTAGTTTTTCTCTTTTATAATGTAACTAGGCTTGATGACAACGTAAGCCCCTGTCATAAATGTAAGCAAAGCGGCAAGCGGGGGGGGGTAAAAATTTGGGGCTTTTAGGGCTGTTAAATTCGGGGTGGCCATCGAATTCGGGTCTGTTAAGTTGTTGAATTTGAGGCTTCTGAAGCTGTTAGGGCTTTTGGATTCGAGGCTTTCGACGCTGCTATGAAATTCGGGCTCGTTGAAGATGCCGCTGAATTTGATGCTTTTGTAGTTACTGAATTCGGGCCTGTTGAAGCCTTTTTTTTCTCCCCCGGGGGCGCTTTGGAAGGTGCCTCCATTTGACAAGGGCTCGTAAAGAGGGCTTGGAGCAATTGAGCCCAATTCAACTAATAACAGTCTTTGGTATCAAAGGTCCTTGGTTTTCCCCGAGGCCTTGAGGGACCAAAAATGTCTTTAAATACAAGAAGTCGGTGAGGGCCTTCTGCCCTAATCCCGTGACTGTAGCCCTTGTGTAACAGGGCCATTTCCGTGTAACACTCCAACATTTATTATGCTTTATCCGTGTAATAAAATATGTCAAGTATACTATATTTAGATATTTAGCAGCTGCGCAATAAGACCTGGCATGTTGCAATCAGGGATAGTTGCCGGGCTCAAAAAGAATCAAATTTCAAACTAGTTATTCTATTCGTGAAGGGGAACTCCAAAGCACCTACCTATTCGCGAATGCCAAGCCAGCCGGCAGCAGGAGTCTTCTTGGATGAGGCCACATGAATTATAACAGATGACATACCAAGACTTGTATGCAAGGGACGAGGAGACTAATGCCGGGGCATGGGGTCGGGGCTGGGGCACAAGCCGATAATGCACGATGAAACTATAATAAATAGCGTTCTCATCAAATGAATCCTCGTATTCACGTTCCGGAAAGAATATCTCTTTGAAGGTCGAGCACCTGATGGGGCGCCAAGTCCAGGGGTTAGTAACCAATCGGACAAGAACAGTTAAACGGTACTTTGACTTGCTTAAGTACTTTATATAGTATATATAATTTAAGTTATACTTACTGTACTAATAACCCTGTCAGGTACAAGCAGCTACATCAAATTAGTCATACTATTATATTATATACTACTTAGTACTGCCTTTATGCCACCACGATCCATGGGGCGGCGGGGCCCCCACCAGGTGCTCGACTCAAATAGATTACTCCTTTCTAAATAACAATCTAAAATGGGGTTAAGAGTGGAGTGAGGTGGGGACCAAATTTCAATAAAGGGGGCACCTTATATCCCCGGCTGCGCGGTTAGGGTTAGGGTCAGTAATCAGATAGGGCTACTTCCTAATTAGGAAGTAGCAATCGTCAGGTCAGGTCAATTACCATAGTCAGGTCAGGTCAATTACAATAGTCAGGTCAGCTCAGGAAGGCGAGCAATAGTCGGGTGGTATGCATTATCGCAAGAGTACCACGCATTCGCACACATGAAAAGAGACCCAGTATAAAGATATTCGGGGTAGAAATAATACGAGTACATATGTAGGGCTCTCAGATGCAGTACCCACCGCGGCGAAGCCAAAATCTCACAAGATTCGGCCTACTTGCAGAGACGCATGTAAGTCAGGGCTCACGGGACGAGTAGCGCGAGTAGCGCGAGTATCTGGAGCCGAAAGCTATTTTGGTGCAAACATGAAGGACTCCGCAAATATACGAGGTAGCCAAGAGGCAGTCGGCGACTCGGCTGTGATCCTGAGTCGTTCACGCATCCCTGCGCCCAAGGCGCGAAGCCCCCTTTTCTACTACGTCCGCTGCACATGTCCCCTGTCGCATGAGTTCCATCAAGCGGCAACAGGTGTAGATGACACCACGCATGCCGAATACGCCTACCTCCTCACAAGTGAGGCCATGGGGGATGTTGTATGTCTGTACCATCAACGTGACCAACCGCTTGGCCAGTTGGGGGCACATCTGCACAATGAAAGAGGTATAAATGGCACCCAGCCGTCTCGTCTTTCCGAATACAAACTCTTGAGGCATCGATCCCGTCTTGTTTCAGAACAGTGCAAGGACAGCGCCGTGACCATGCTCTATCCCTTCTCTCTCTACTTCGCCTTGGCCGGCACAGCCTTCGCGTGTGCCGTCTCTGGCACTACCACCTCGGACGCACCACGCCGTAGCCAGGCTCCAAGTGACGAGCTTACAACTCCTCATTACGGAGATGGAAGCTGCGACACCCAGGGCATGATCAACATTGAAACCTACATCACCCTTTTTGCCAACAACGAAACACACGAAGGTGGTTGGCTCGGCGTAATCACCCTCCACTTCCATATCAACACACAAGCCGGGTTTCTGACTGCACACATAGGACGACATTGTCGAAAAACAAATAAAGGTCCTCAATGAGGGGTTTTCCAGCTGCCGCATCGGTTTCACGCTCAAGGGACTGCAGAGGAGCATTGACGCGATGCCCCTCCAGTTCGACCCCGAAGAAAAGCTCGCCTTTGGATTCTACGGCAAATACAGAAAAGGCAGCTACAAGTCGCTCAATCTATACTACTCTCCAAACCAGACAGGCGGCGTCTGCACCCATCCCGGCATGAGAGGCGCACTCCATATAGGCACAGCGTTCAACGTGGATGGATGCCAAATGGCTACCAACACCATGCCCGGCGGAACGCCCCCCTATGAAATGGGCAAGACGACGGTCCACGAGGTTGGCCACTGGCTCGGACTGTTGCACACCTTCCAAGGCGGGTGTAACGAGGTCAAGGGTGACTTTGTCAGCGACACGCCGGCCGTGAACGAGACCGTAGGCCGAGTGGAGGGTACCTGCCCCCGTGGCCAAAACAGCTGTCCTGGTCTTCCGGGCCTTGATCCTATCCATAATTACATGAGCTACAGCTCGGAGTAAGTTGATTGCTTCTTGGGCCATGGTGGACAGCGTGCTGACATGTTCGTTTAGCGAATGTAGGACGGAGTTTACGCAAGGGCAGTGCGAACGCATGAGGAGTATCTGGCGGTATATCCGAATTGACCCGGAACACAGTTGATCCATTCGTGGGATCCGTCGTGTCAGTGTTCAAGTATTGAAGCATGCGGACTGCAAGGCATGACAGCCTCGATGGAAATCAATTAGAAACCAATCGATCCATCTTCGATGACGGACAGGGCAGCTCCTTGTTATCGCCTAAGTCCTATGCTGGGTCAAAGCTCGGCGGAATTAGAGTACTTTTAGCCGTCCACACGGTCGATAAGAAATCTCATTACTAAATTTTGATTCACTTCATCGTGGTCCTAATTGGCTCGTAAACCATCCCCCTCCGCCACCACGACGACTACATCGAGCAAGGTTACAACCGCGGCCGCCTGTCCCTTTGGGCAATCAGGTGTGGCTTGGAGTACGTAGATATTTGTGCCACCGGATCCCCGATCCCTTTGACTGCGGTAAAGCCCAACGTTTATACCCTGTAAGGGCTCTAATTAATTAAAAAAATTAAAATAAAAGATGTAAAGGTACGTAATAAATATCGTAGAAAGGTCAACGGTGGGCCCGATACCTTTGTTGGACCTTACCGCAGTCAAAGGGATAGGATCGGACTTGGTCCGACTAAGAGCCCAGCTCAGACATCCCAGCTACCGCGAGTCAGGCGCCCCAATGGATTTACTCGTGTCAAGTACAGACATATTTTCGACAAGCCCGCGGGGAATTCATGGATATACATGCTCGCTAGACCAATGTGGGAGTAATTCCAAGCATCTACATGCACATGGCAGAGCTGCAGTGCTATCGACCAGATGTGCGGACGTGACGCGGGGAGAAAAGACAACCAATGCCCGTTGCACACACGTCTCCAGCTCCATGTCAGGAAAGATGACTGCTCATTTGGTGCGACCACACGAGTTGATGTAGGCTGGATTCTGCATCACATGGCCTCTAGCCGCATCCTCGACATCCTGCCCCGTTTCGTGAGGGCGGCGATACTCTGCCCAGTTCTGGCAGTTGCGATATTTGATGAAGAAAGACATGGATGAAGCGGTACTTTGGGGATGAATGATTCCAAAGAAGCTTACAAGCCTGTTATGAGTAGCGAAGTAGAAGTTTATACCATGTTGGAAACGTGGCGATAAAAGCAACCACGTCAGAGGCCGTGGTCTGCGCAGCAACGGCCAAGACACAACACCACCACCCACAAGCAATCAAAACCAAAATGCTGTGCCAACACATGCAGAATGTGACAGAATCCGACCCTACGGTGACAGCTCTCATTTGTTTGTGGCCAGGCCCAATGCAACGCACATTTCCATTGCCCGCTGCAACCTGACTCTTGCTGCACGGGGACAACGCCGTCAGCTCACCGGCTTGAACTGAAATGCCGAGCAGGCATTCGCGCCGCTCATCTAGAGCTTATAAAACGCAAACAACGGTCCCATATACCGCATCAGCTCAACTACAGCTCATCCGTCTCTGCTTGGAACCTCGACCAGCCATCGACAGGGCCAGCAGCCGTTGCCAAGTTTCGTAAACGGGCCCAGCTGCCTCACTCCTCTTGACAAGCAGTCAAGTTGTCACAATGACGAGCATACTCATCACCGGTGTCTGCGTCACCGCCATCACGTACTGCATCTACCTCGCCGTCTTTCGAAACCGCCACGCCCACAACCTGCCCCCCGGCCCCAGGGGACTCCCGATCCTAGGCAACATGCGAGACTTCCCGCCCAGCGGCAGGCCCGAGTACCAGCACTGGATCGCGCACAAGGACCTCTACGGCGCCGTCAGCTCCGTCCGCGTGCTCGGCCAGACGATTGTCCTCATCCACGACCGAGACGCGGCCCACGAGCTGCTGACGCGCACGTCGTCCAAGTCGTCGGACCGCCCGACGTCCGAGTTCGCCACCAACCTCTGCGGCTACGGACGCCTGTTTGTTCTCCGCGGAGACGACAGGCGCTTCCGGCGCTGTCGGAAAATGGTGCACCAGCACCTCGGCACCGCGGCGTCGGCGTCGAGGTTTGACGAGCCGCAGGACGCCGCGACGCGCAGGTATTTACTACAGGTGCTCAATAGCCCAAACAGCCTGTTTAGGCATCTCGCAAAGTGAGTTCAAGCACCCGGGACGTCTCGTAACCGCACGCCGGGCTAATTCGCCGTTCCTGTCCGGCCGGCAGCCACGCCGGCGGCTCCGTGTTGAGAATCACCTACGGCTACGCGATGAGCAGCGCGGCCGAGGCCGACCCCCTCATCGAGCTGATTGAGCTGTCCGTGTCGCAGCTCGGGCTGGCCATTGTGCCCGGCGCGTGGGCCGTCGACGTCGTCCCGGCCCTGAAGTACCTGCCCGCCTGGTGCCCCGGGGCCGGCTTCAAGCAGACGGCCAGGCGGTTCGGCAGGGTGGCGCAGCAAATGGCCAATGTGCCGTTCGAGTTTGTCCTGGGCCGGATGGCGTCGGGCACGCAGCGCGAGTCGTTTGTGTCGCGGCTCGTGGCGCAGCATCGCGAGGCGACGCCCGGCGGGACGCTGACCCCCAGGGACGAGGACGAGATCAAGACCACCGCCGCCGTCATGTACCTCGGGGGCTCGGATACCATTGTCACCGCGCTGCGGGTCTTTGTCCTGTGCATGATCCTGTTCCCCGGCGTGCAGCGCAGGGCGCAAGAGGAGATTGACTCGGTCCTGGGGCCGCGCCGGCTCCCTGCTGCTTCGGACCGTCACAGGCTGCCCTATGTCGACGCCTTGGTCAAGGAGGCGTACCGGTGGTCGCCGGCGGTCCCGCTTGGCTTGGCACATGCTACTTCGGAAGAGGCGGTGTGTGGGGGATATCGTATCCCCAAGGGCGCCATCATCATGCCGGCCGTGTGGTGGTTTCTGCACGATCCGGAGGTGTATCCGCGGCCGGGCGATTTCGACCCCGAGCGATACTTGGAGCCGCGGAACGAGCGCGACCCGCGTCTGGACGCGTTTGGATATGGGCGCCGGCTGTGTCCGGGGAGGTATGTGGCCGATACTATTCTGTATCTGACGTTTGCGCAGACGCTCGCCGCGTTTGACATTGGCAAGGCCGTCGATGGGCAGGGGCAAGAGATTGACGTGGAACTGGAGCTCGGCAGTGGAGTTGCCTGCTTTCCAAAGGAGTTTCCGTATGCAATTGCGCCGAGGAGTGCGGCGCATGCTGATATGATTAGGCGGATGGATGCTGGGAGGCTGGGAGAGGCTACTGACTTGGATTGTCTGGACATACGAGCAATGATGAGGAAATGGGACGACTAGATGCAAGTCATGTAAGTTGTTGGACAAAATTTGACAAGGAATAGCGAACTATATACGATCAATTCTTTTTAATCTTGAGGACCTGCCTGAGACTCGTGGCACATGGATTATATATACCCGTAAATTAAGAATAATGCTGCGAGGTGAAGAGGCGTTAACTGAGACTTGTTCTGAGCATCGAAGATTGTACCGGCTTCTATTACAGTCCGGATCGCTTCAATATGGTTGTTCTTTGCCGCAAGGTGAAGCGGCGTCCACTGTGCTTCGTCTTAAGCATTAACCGTCGCCAACATAGTTGTATAGGAGAGTGCGCACAGAAACCATCCCTGACACAGAACCCTCTGCCATCGTTCCGTTTGACTAAACTGGGGACAGAATGAACCGTAGCGCGTGCGTCGTCGGGCGCTGTTCGCATTTTGAAGGCAGGATTGGTTAGAAACCACTCAAGCTGTGCCAGCAGCTCAGCACTGCGTCAAGACCAGAAGGTTAACATTGATTTCTTTCGGTCATCATTCGCTGCCCAAAAAGAGAAGCTAGCTTGCGTTTTAATATAAGCCGTATCTCCATTCGTTCATGTAGCTTCACAAGTGCGTGGCAAATCTGAGTGAAAAGTTGAGAGGTGTTCGTCATCAGAGTTCGTCGGCACCGAGTTCTGGTGCAATAAACGTTTTTGTCTTCACATAGTCACCGTTGCTAGTTGACGACGAACATTCTCCATGGCCAACACAGAAATGTGTCAACAACACAATATCCTCTCGCGTTCAAAGGTCAATCGTCTGATGTTAATCATGGTATTGAGGAAGGTACAATTTCACTTGTTCCAACGAACACAACCGACACCATCCCCACCACGACAACAATTCATTCACGACCGGTGTCGACAAACGTTCTTTGCCCCCTTTGGCAACTCCGTTGTCCAGAATAATGATTACGATGCAGCGCTTTGCCAATAATAGCATTGCGTTTCGTCCACTATATGTTCGGTCTATTCCTTTAACTTGGTCTGATTCTCCCCCCTGTTTAAATCCTTGAAGCAGACCGTTCCTCTACGCATATATGTCTCTACCCAATAAGAGATGCCTGGACCTGAAGATGTAGACACCGTAGCCTGACCAGACGACCGCGTAGTGCGTCGCGCTGTACCTTCCGTACGTCACTGGCACGGGTGGGTTCTCTTAGAAGTAGAGGGTGGGCTGATATAATCCCTCAAACGCTTCGGCTATACTGGGTCTGTGGTAAAAGTAGTAAAACTAGACGTAAAACTTATTAATAGGTTATTGAGGGCTAAGACTACCGATTCCTGGCTTAGATTTAGTAAATCTTTTTCCACGTATAAATATTAGGGTGTGGTAGTGTATGCCTTGGTGTTATTTTACGAGGTATTCTTGCTATGTTTAGTAATTTATTGCTGAAGCGCGTAGTCCGTATCCTGCCAGGTAGTCTATATTATACTATCTCCGGACTTGTGTAAATCAAGAGCGCTTGAGACCTCTTTGTTCGTTTTAACAAGCTCATCTTGTCTTACTACTTTCCCTTAAACAGCTCTGGTATTCGCAGTCTAGATAAAGCTGTTCTGGTATCTTTGGGCTGAATCCCTAAGATTTCTAAATGCAGTGCCCCTTTTACGAAAGTCTTACAGTCGCCTGCCAATACATATGGGTTTAGGGACGTCATGTGGTACCCGGGCCGCTCCTCAGCCGTTCTGGGGGCGGTAATGTAATAAGCGTACAGCTAAAGCGTACTAGTGCTAGCGTAGTAAGTCAAGCTATAAGTATAGGTATTACTATTATATATCTGCTAGCCTTATAATAGTTTTATAAGGCATATTTAGTATAAGCACCGTATACTTTATTGTAGTAGGCTTACTACTAGGCTATAAAAGTATTACTATTAGGCCTCTTAACTTCTAGGAAAAAGTTAGGCTTTACTAGGATACTAGCATACTTAGTAAAAATACCTATTAATAAAATAGCTTAATTAGTCTTAACCTTTTAACTAAGATCTCCTAGGTAAGCTCTATTAAAAAAGTCTAGCTGTGGCTTTATTATATCCTGGCTTGTTATAGGCTTAAGCTTAGTAAACCAGACGTTATACTAGCTATGGATAGTAGAGTTGCTAAAAATTGTAGGAATGACAGGTCTCGTGACGTCTTTCTCAAAAGCTACTTGTGTATTCTTTTGTTTAAAATCTCGGAACGCCGACAGAGAAAATTGAGACGGTGAAAGCGATGCTCTTTCAACCGTCAGCTCTTCATGCATCTGAGCCAGGTTTTCAGGTTCAGGAGCATCATTGTCATAATCGTGGTCTGCATAATATATATTGTAATCGGTGAGATGTTGTTGAAACTCCTTGCCGTAGGCAGAAAACTTCTTCGCTCTTTGGCGACGCTTATTGCATTCGTCGACTGTGTCTGTTGACTTCGAGACGTTAAACAGCGACTTGAGCTTATATCGTTCACAGTACTGCCGTGTTCGGTATACTAAACACATCAATTAGTACATAATTACTATAATGAGATTGGGGCCATACTCCTCGAAGATGACAAAGGTCGGGGCCACCATGCCTCGCAAATCGAGCAAGTTTTGTTGAGTACAAGTCAGGTACTGCGAATCTCGTCGAAGATCGTCGCTTATTCCAATAGTCAAGCTCCCTTAGGGCACGCAGCGTAAGGCAGACTTTTAACAGATTATCCTAAAATTCCAGCAAGAAGTTACTCTCTCTGCTAATTTTTTCCCTTTTAGCAGGAAGATTACTTTATAAAGGCTTGTTTAAAAGCCGATGTTTTTGATTCTGTGGTCTTGCCATAAGCGGCCTATCGTTCAGGGTTGAGAGAATGAAGGATAGGGATATTCTGAGGAGACACAGAAGGTCGCAGTCAGAGGCCAGCATGTGCTGTTCGTCGTGTTTGAGCTGGCACCGTTGGATGTAGTCGCAAAAGCATGAATTGGGGATGCAGCGCGTGGTAACAGTCGCTTGCTTCCCCTATCTAATTGTTACGCGCTGTGCTCGGTTGTGGAAGGTCCATGTTGGCGAAGGTAGGGTTAACCGTCCCAGACCGGTCCATCTACCTAACTTGTATGACTTAACTGCATCACTGGAAACCTTCAGTACTGGCACACATGCGATACGCCAGGCAAGATACCACCCGCAGCTTGCACGTAGACATGTGAATGCATGCAGCTTCGTTGCCGTGCAGGTTTCACGAAAAAGGATGCCAGTGACATCTTACCCGACGCCTCTCAAGCTGGCTTAATTCCCACAGATATTACAATAAAGGAACAGTAGATACGCGCCTCCGAGTTATTATCCCAAGCCAGCCTTGCTTGCCCTCGCCCTTCTCACTCTCTCATCTCCGTGTCGACGACGTGTGCCATGGCGGCACCGTCACTTCATCAAGAAGGTATGAATAGCCCTCAATAAATCTACATGAGGTCAACTCACATGAGCCTTCTTACAGGATATTATGGTCAACAAAAAATACCGCGTTGGCTATAAAGTCGGGGAAGGAGGCTTCGGTCTTGTGTATGCTGGTACGATCCTATCACCTACCATTTCAGAGTGAAGGATCATATAGTTGTATTAGGAACCGACGTTGAGACAAAGCAAGAGGTTGCGATGAAACTGCACATATACGAGACGGTCCCGAGGCACTCGAATATAAAGCCGGCATGTACGCTGCTCTATCTGGCGAAACTGGAATACCGCGCTTCCTGTGGTTTAGTCAAGAAGGCGATTCGAACTGCTGGGGCCATCCCTCGAAGATCTGTTCAACTACTGCGGTCAGGAATTTTCGCTTTAAACGGTCCTTCCATAGCCGACCAAGCTATTCGTCGAGTTAAACAAATCCACGAGCATGGTTACCTACACTGTGATATCAAGCGAGACAATTTGCTTCTGGGAATTGGTCATAACAGTAATGTACTTTATACGATTGACTTTGGCCTGGCGAGAGATTTGGATGCAACTGATGGGTTGGGAACTCGGGACAACCGCCCTCTTGGAGGCACCACACGATATGCCAGTGTCAACAATCATAATGGACCTAGTGAGTTGGTATTTGCAATAATGGTCCTCAAGAAGCTAACAGAAGACAGAACAATTGGACCAACGTGCAGAAAATATAATATTGCGCAACAGTCCATACAAGCCGCCTGCCCAAATGTCTGTTCCGACATTTACCAGATAGATTGACTTGTTGCTCGGTGGAGGTCAAGTGGCACAGCCATAAAAGTGAAGCGGTTTTCCATTGACATCTATTCCACATTCACGTTGGCAGCTCGGCTGGTCGCTTCCTTCGTCAACGCGGCATTCTCATACGGTGGGGTGGAGATGGTTGCTGTTGCGGCTGGTGAGGCAGAGAAGCCTCGCAAGAACATTGCCCAAGGCGGTCAAGCGTGTCTTTTGGCGTATCCTCTTTTTCTACGTCTTGGGCTCTCTTGCAATTGGTGTTTGCGCTGCCTCCAACGATCCAGATGTCCTCCATGGCACCGGTAGCGCTGCGTCACCGTGGGTCATTGCGATCAAGCGTGCCGGGATCGAGGTTCTCCCATCCATCATCAATGCCGTTGTACTGACCTCGGCCTCTTCCGCCGCCAACGCCTGGGGCCAAAGTGGGAGCTCGGCTGCCAGAGGTTTTGTGGCGAGAGGTGGCTGCACGTGACACGCGATAGTTGGTGCACGCAATCAATAGTTTACTGACGGGGCCGGGTTCGGATCTTTTCCTTGGCCCTCCTGGGGAAGTCTTTTTGAGGGGTCAATCGGACCAGACCCCAGACCCCAGACCCTCCATCCTCAGGGGTTCCACGACACATGCAGGAATCTGACTGCAATGCAATGCCTTCCGCGACCTCGTCGTCGTCGTCATCATTGGCATTACGCGCATCCTTCATCTTCGCCGACAACCGCACGTTTTTGCAAGTGACGTGCGAGACGATATCGTGATCAAACATGCCTGCCGACCAGACTTGTGGCCGAGTCGCACGCTCCCGCAATGGCTGCGTGACGTGTCGCGCGAGACGTGTAGGTCTCCCGCATTTCATCAACTCTGGAAATTCCAAAGGTCAGGGAAATAATTATTAAAACCCATGTCACAGATCAAATGCGACGAAACGAGACCGTCGTGCCGACAATGTGCTACCCGTGGTCAAGATTGTGGTGGATATCGCTTACATGTCCGATGGTCCACCAAGCACGAGAGTCGTCCAGTTCACCGGGCGAAACACCAGTCTTCGCCTACATGGCTTTACACAGCTCGAAAATCACAGCCTGCCCAGTGCCGACAGCTTCCTGCAGAGCCTGATGCTACCCCCGCGTATCCCGCTCTGTCAGAATCGGAATCGCAACTCACATCAACAACCGCATGCAGCAGCAGCTCCGCCGACGCTCCTTTTGACTGCCCAAGAGACGAGACAAGGTCTGTCTTGGATCTGGGACTGCTCGGACTTGTGAGTCGTTTAGCGTGGGATCCGTTCAACACCAGCAGCAGCAGCAGCAATAGCGCCATCGATGGAGACTGGACACACGCCGGACCTACAGCGTTTTCCGGATGGGATAGCGATGAGCCAGCCCCCAACAACGAGGACACGGCTCTTTACGACACAGAAGTCACTTGGAGTACGGTTTCACAAGAATCAACAGCTTTTTCGGATGACTCGGGCTGTTTCGACACTGATCTAGACGCAAGGCAGCCATTGGTTCCAATCTCCACCGTCGCCCACGGGCCATACATGATGGTTGAATACTGGTTTCGCGATATTTGCCCCCTTTGGTCCCAGTACGATTCCGAATCCAATTTCAATCGTACTATAGCTGCCGCCCTTTGGTCCAACTGCGAAGCCGTACAGCTCAGCCTTCAGGCCATGTCTACAGCCTACTTGGCTTCCAAGGTCCCAACCATGAAGGACATGTCTTTTTCAATGATGAAGGCTGCTGCCGAGGTGATCACAGCGGATCTACATACTATAAACTCACATCAGCTATTCGATACCGTCCCTGTAGGATTGCTCTACTCATTACTCTGCATCGGAACAAGTATCTGCTGGCTCAACGCCGGCCAATTGGGATTGCCATTCTTGAGCGAGGCTAAAGCCTTGCTATACAATATCAACCAGCACTCGGATTCACTACCTGCCGACCAGCGCCAACTCTTGCAATTCTTCAACAAAAGCTGGCTCTACGTCGAAATGCTCCTATCCATGGTCCTCTCAAACTGCAAGAGCCTACAAGCTGTCGAGGGGATTGGCGAGGCGGATGTACGGACATGCATAGGCCCAGACTTGCCTCTTGTACCCGTTGATGATTTCCCGCACCCCTGGACCGGCATATGCAGTACGAGTCTCCGACTTTTCACGCGCACCATGAAATTGTGTCACAGATTTCGCCATGCCGCTCGTACTCGGGCTACGTTCGCTTCTGCGCATGTCACCTCGGCCATGAGGTTGATGGAACAAGCTACATCGGTTGAGGAGCAATTACTTGCCCTGGATCTCAGTCATCTCGAGACAGGAGGGAAGACGGACGACAGCAAAACACCCAATCAACATCTTGTTAGGGTAGGGGAGGCTTACCGCCAAGCCGGCCTGCTACAGCTGTACCAGACCTTCCCGGATCTTCTCGTCGCACGTTATAGCCTCCAGACGACTGCGGAAAACAACGCCCACTTCCTATGGCATACCTGGATTACACCCATAGCTCTACAGCTCGTCACTCTCTTGAAGGGCCTTCCAGGATACTCTGGAAGTAAAATGACACAACCTCTGCTCTGCATCACTGCCAGTAGTGGGTTGAGGTTACAGCGCCCACTCACCCAACGGGTACGTCAGTCGCAAACGGCAGACTCCTCGGACAAACACATTGAGCATCATGACATGCTTCAATATATTGAAATCTCTCGCGAAAACAGTGAGCGGGAGCATGAGGAACAGGTCCAGGAGGACGCAGAATCAACTGTACTCAGTGCACGACAATTTATTCGAGATCGTTTGAAGCTGCTTAAAACTGTTCTACCTTCAAAGCCAGTCTTAGTAGCTGAAGAACTTGTCGAAGCTATTTGGAGGGCCTACGATGGCGAGCACTCGTTGGAATATGCCACTCATTGGATTGATATCATGGAACGAGAAAATTTGAAATCCAACTTTGCTTAAGTTATCCTAGCCTTACATAACGTTGAGAGATGAGCCGAAACTTTGAACATGACCTCGTTTCTTGTGCTTGTGGGAAGATGCCGTGAAATAGGCAGACAGGAATTCTCATGGGGCTACCACTCATCCATGTTTGCATAGAGCCAGGCGTCAAGCTGCATTCAACCAAGCCACCAAGCCCATTCATGCGACAGTTTCGCTGGGCTCATGCGCAGAGCCAAGGTCGTACATGTGCCAAGTTTTTACAGCTTCGGTGGCTTGCAGCAGGACTGACTGCCCATGGCTGCTAGTTTGCTCGCCTTGTCCGTCGTGTCGAAACCTGTCCTCTTTGCGGCAATCTCACTCGGTGTAATCGAGTACGACGGCGGCACGTCCATTACCGGGTTGCTGGTGAAGAAGTTTCGGGGCCTCAAGAGAAGCGTAATGCCCTCAGCCGGCATGATGGGGAAATCCTCGGGGGAGGGGAAGTGTGTGATGCCAAAAGTGTGCCATAGAACAATGTCTGTGTTGGCCACGTTTTGGGTTCCATTGCCTACCCAAGTGCCCAGTCCCCTGGAAGGGATACCAGATGATTGGACAACGTGGTCTCCGGCTGCCCAAAGCTCATCATCAGAGTCTAAGCAAGGTGCAAGTCAGTGTCCATAGTCGGACTATATTCTCGACAAGGTTGATTCGGTATTACTGCTTACATTTTGTGACATGGATAGCATGACGGGCGAAAAACGCTCGGTTCCACACAAGTGAGCCTTCCTTTGGCATCAGATTGGGTACATCCCGGCTAACGAGCTTGTAAGAGACTGGTTTGCCGCTGGCGCTGTTGATCTTGTTCTCATTCACGATATCCCAGGTTCGCGACGTGCTGCCATTGTAGTCGGTCATGGCTTGGCCGGTCGTTTCGAGCCTGGTACGCTTCGCAACGAAGCCGTTGCCGTATGGATTTTCTGCACTTCCAACTGGCGCATCGATTGGAACGGCATCGACCATGTGAACCGTGTTCTGCTGGCCATCGACGCTGGGGTTAATTCGCAAGAGAAAGATGTGCTGATGATTATGCGCATTGACGCCTGTTCTCTTGATCAGCATAGCGTCCTATATCATTTCGTTACATCGGGAGAACTGACCCTTCTTCACTTGCGTACCGAAACCTTGGAGGTCTTCACCAGGGTTCATGATAAATGTATTGAGGATTCCGGTGAGCTTGATATTCGGTTGCATTGTGCCGTCCTGGTGGAACACCCACTGTGGCTATATTAGTAACACATTCCCGCGAATGCCTTTGCTAGCGTAACTCACCTGGACCGCATACTCGTAATTAGCAGCAGTAAAGATTTGTTGAACAATTAGTTTCCTGGCGCGAGTCACGATTGTCGAGTTGTCTCGGAAGTCGGTGTGCTTGAACAAAATGCCCTCTTCTTCCTCGTGAATACATAAGGCGTTCTTGACCTTGCGGACCTCACCAGACTGTGTAGGTAGATCGGCATCTAGGTAGTGGATAGCTCCCTTACAGTCGCATCCAAGTGAGAGACTGTTCGTCAAGTAACCCGCACCATACTCGCCGAGATCAAAGGCATGCTTGCGGTGGTGTGGGGGCTCAGGATGACCGCTGTGGATGATCAATTAGTAGCCATCACTCTGATATTCTGTCCACAGGAGACGGGGCTTGTTCTTACTATGGTACAACCATCTCGGCGATCGACATGCGATAGAAGACTGGTCGAACGTTGCCCTTGTCGTTGTATGTGATGTTGTTGAATACAATACCCTCTCGGTAGTTGAAGCCAATGTGGAATTTCCAGTTCTGCCACTCGATCTCGCGACCTGTTCCTGTCATGTTGAACGAGACGCCCTCAGGTTGCGTAATGTATATTGGCTTCAGATCCGTCCTATAGCCTCCATTCTTTTGGATATATAGGTGGTGGTAGTCGATGGCCGGGTGTCGCTGAAGCGGGCGTCGTACCTCTGGAATGTCGATGGCGACAATTTCCTTCTTGCTGGGATCGTAGATGGGATTGAAGTCTAGGGGGTACTGGTACTGGCAGTTGTCGACTTGGGGTCGGAAGTACATCAAACCCTGGATCATCCTGGTGCCGGTACCGAATCGAGGGTCATGAGTGATGGTCCACGGCTCGGCGTAGACCTTTTCCATCTCGTGCTCGGCAATACCACTGATGCGACATTGTTCGATGACCTTTGGGTCTCTGCGGCAGGCTGCTTCCACCTCGAGAAGCTCTTCGACGATAAGCTACATCGAGGACCGGTTACTGTTCCACTCGGCACAACAGGGACAGGAAGTTGATCTTACAATGGGTTGTTGGCCACTGGCCTTGATCCACTTGGTGATGTTGCGGCTCTGCAAATCCACCAAGCCATCATAAACTTGGCCATGCCCTTTGAGATTTCGCGGGTCAATTACAACAATCTCGGCAACACGTCGCGGTCGCGGAGCCTTTGCCGGGTCAGCAAGCCATGCGAGCATTTCAGCCTTTCGTGGCTCTTGAAGTGAGACGACATGGAAATGAAGCTCATCTCCATGCGCTTTGCGGACGATGGCGGTCGCAGCCTGGATTTCCTCGCCGCTGAGAGGGTCGAAAGGGTGGGGGAGGTGAGATGCCATGGTGTATCTTGCTCTCCGATCGAATATGGCTCTTCGGTTGAGTCTTGCGCAGTGCTGAGACAGAAATAAGAAGCAGGAATTTAAGAGCGTCTCGATGCATAAAATATTCCCCCGAATTTGCCACCTGCGGCAAGCTTACTCGCCAACTGCCTTCCCCTCCACAGTCGATGATGCCAAACTCGAGCACGGCCATGTTCAATGATCAACCGTGCCTTCCAGTCGAGCATCTGCGGTGCTGTTTGCAACGCCTCTCTGCGATTGGCAGGTTTAGGCTAACTGGACTTGGTAGAGCTGCGAAGTAAATTGCTTAGCGGGCTTACTCTTTTTGCTAGGTGCGCTTATACCCTGCCTAGTTATTACCTAGTTATTATATAAGTAATATATTATAATATATTTATATATATTTTAAAATAAATAAATATATTTATATATATTTTAAAATAAGTAAATATATTTATATATATTTTAAAATAAGTAAATATATTTATATATATTTTAAAATAAGTAAATATATTTATATATATTTTAAAATAAATAAATATTTTTATATATATTTTAAAATAAATAAATATCTTTATATATATTTTAAGATAAATAAATAAATTTATATATATTTTAAGATAAATAAATAAATTTATTATAAATTATATAAATTCTTAGGTATTAGGGCGTAAGCGTACCTAGCAAACAAAGCAAGCACGCCGCGCTGCGAACGCTGCACTTGCCCTTTACGGCAAGTTTACGCTAGTGTCTGGTGGGACAGAGCGGGAAGGTCCACCTTCCAGTGATTGGAGAAAGCTTGGGCCCAGAGCAGTTTAACGCAAAGCCTCCCAAGTGCCAGCACCTCACAACACGAAACAGCAGCAGATTGGGGTGAAATGGAAAGTACCCAAGGCAAGAGGTTCTGTTTTGCTGAGTCAACGCTCATATTGGTTCCGCGGCCCACAATTAATGGCATTGTGCATGGCAATGTACGGCGACGAGTATCATGTCGACGATGGGCTCGCGAATGTCTACACTCTACAGACACAGCGTAGGGACGTATCATTAACACCCAGTATGGCTAAGCAATAGGCACACTTCTATTGTAGGCCACCATCAAGCTCTAGAAATTTGCTTTGCCTGTAAAACGCTCATTCTGAACGAGCTCCACCCAATAGTTGTCCGGGTCAAGAAGGAAGGCTACGTTCTTCATTTTCCCGTCCGTGAGCCGCTTCTTCCACGCAACACCGAGACTCTCCAGTCTCTCGCATGCTGCATTGATGTCGTCAACGGTAACACCTGTAACCACTTGTCATTAGATATTTGAGGTCATGGTTGCCAGATTGCCTTACATATGTGACCAAATCCTTGCGGGTGCTCGTTTCCATTGTGGTACCGAAACCCGTCCTTCTTCTCAGTGCCATGATGCCATAGCAGACCAAGCATTCCTTCTCGTGCTGAGACGTCTTGGCCGTCCTTGAATGGACCCTCGGAAGGGTAGCCGAGCAAATACAATGTCGATCCCTCCACGCTGTTGTTGATACTCTTGACAAGGCTCATGCCCAACGTTTCGACGTAGTAACGAATAGATAGTTCCGCATCCTTCACTCGGAGCACAATCTGATTCTTTGAAGGATTAGCGCGCCTAGTCCTCAACATAAAAAAGGACATCGGTGCGACGCTTCTCTTACTGTGCGATAGCTCCAATGGCTCTCTGTACCCGGAGACAGTCGTGGCACATGTTGCTCGATGAGCTGGACCCAATAACCATCGGGATCCAAAGCAATGACCGACGTGGTGTTGCTGCTACAAGGGTCCTGCCGGAAGCTATAGCCCGCATCCCTCAACACTTTGGAGGCGGCTTGCACATCATTGACCGAGATTGTGAAGCGTGCAAAGCCGAGATGCGGCTCAGAATTCCCGTTGCTAACAGTGAAGCCGGGTTCATCTTCAGTACCGTAGTTGTGGGTTAGTTCGATGAGGCCCTGACGGTCAAATGTAAATTTCCCATGCGAGGGGGCCGTCGGAGCATCGTTGCCGAGGAAATAGAGATCAAAGCTGTTCTCCGGGAACGAAAGCTTCTGAATGACACTGAGGCCCAACAGCCCGTAGAACCGAACTAGGCGTTCTTCGTCAGTAATTTTGACACGTTGCATCCGAGAAAGCCCTCTCACTGGTTGCCTTTGGATCTTTGACCCGAATCCTGAATATAAACACATCAGGTTAGACATGGCGAGTTTTGCCTTGTAGAGACATGAGAGACTTGCATTGCGTGATTAAGCTTGTACGACTGAAGATCTGTCTTTGGACTCATGGTTGCTTGTTGTGCTTGTGTTGGAAATGGTCGGCAATGGTTCGATGCTGGAGTCAAGCTTGTGCCTCTTCTGCCTTGAAATCAGTCCAATTCCGTTTTAGAACGGTTGTTGCCTTAATTTTTAGAAAGGCAACACCTTTGAACCCTTTGCCGGAGCAAGCTTGCGCCCCAACTGTGGCTTGGGCCCAAGTCGGAAGCCACGCGCTTGTTCTGAAGCTGCGCTCTGCCCCATGCCCCACTGTATTGGCTAAACCTGCCGCCTCCGTGCGGCCACCAACTACTGCTTGGGCAAGTTACATCCTCAAGCAATTGTCAGCTCGAGGTACGTTGAGCAGCGCCCAGCGCCATCTTTGAAGCACAGGATACGTTCTTGCCTATATAATAGCTTGGCCACATCATTCACGTCATCTTTTGCGATATACTGCAAGATGCACAAAATATCCACCACGATGTATTGAAACAAAGTCAGCTTGGAAAGAAAAACCATGTCTCACGCCATCAAAGGAAAGACCGCCATCGTCACCGGCGCTGGCAGCGGCATCAATCTCGCCTTTGCTCAGCAGCTCCTGGAAGGCGGATGCAATGTTCTCATCGCTGATCTCTCGTTACGGCCCGAGGCACAGCGATTGGTAGACGCACACACGAGCCCAGCGGAGGGCAGGGCTCGCGCCGTCTACCAACACACGGACGTCACAAACTGGAAGCACCTCGAGCGCATGTTTGCGGAAGCTGAAGCCCAATTTGGTGAGATTGACATTGTTTGCCCGGGTGCCGGTGTCTATGAACCGGTAAGTACACTCTTCAAGCCTCACCCGGATCAGTGCTTTTGTGCTAAATGTTGTTGTTTGAATAATTCAGAGTTTTAGCAGCTTTTGGTATCCCCCTGGAACTCCAAAAAGCCGCGACAGCGTGGAGGGTGGCCGCTACGCAAGTGTTGACATTAATCTTGTTCATCCAATTCGGACCACTCAGCTGGCTCTCGCTCGTTTCCTCAAATACAAACGCAAGCCGCGAACTGTTGTCATCATCTCGAGCACCAATGCTCAAGACACTTGCCTTTCCACGGCTATTTACGATGCCACCAAGCATGCGACAAGTGGTTTTGTCCGAGCCATGTCAAAGATTGACCAGGTCCATGTCCGAATTGCGGCAGTTGCGCCTGGTATCATCAAGACACCTCTGTTTATGGAAAACCCGGATAAGCTGGCCATGCTGGACGGAGACAAGGACATCTTGGTTGAGCCTTCCGAGGTTGCCACAGTCATGGTGTGCTTGATTGAGAGAGACACTATATGCTCCAAGATTGACGAGGCAAGGACAGGCGCGCAGGATATCCCGATCGGTAGCGGCACTATTTTGGAGGTGACCAAGAATCGCGTGCGGGCCGTCAATGCGTATCATGATCCTGGGCCGTCTGGACCTGGTGCGGTTGGATCCAACTTTGAAGCCTCGGAGGGTACGACTTTGGCTTTGCTGTGTCCAGGTTGGGGTGAGCCCACGAACCAAAAAGAAGAGTTGACATAGGCCCTGGGTTCGACATGAATATTTTGTATTGATAACAGATCAGAAACGTTGTAATTCCCAGCTTCAATAAGATAGTCTAGTCTGCTTTCTAAATCATCTTTGCATTACACTTGCTCGTTAATAAAATTGCTAGAATAGCTTGCTTGTGTCTCATAATTACTTCCGGATTTACCTTACAAAATTGTCCTTCGCAGGATAGCCATTGATTTAGCTCAAACCTTCTTGCTCATGTCGTTCCTATAATCCTTCTTCCCGTTTTTTGTGCGCCATCTCCTTAGCTAGCAGGTAACTCACTGACTTGGCGCAGCGACGCCAATCGATGGTAGATGACTGATCTCACGCAACTCCGTCGCATTGATACATAGTAGCGAAACCGGGCTAGAAGTGAGAGACATGCCGGTTGTAGGACGTCTTCACTTGAAAATACCGCCAGAGGGGCGGCTAAATGGTATCATAACGCCAATTCATTGGACAGCTGACCTCGGCCCTCGTGTTGGAAGCTGTAGCTGCAGACATTCATCGCTATTGCCGGAACCCACCGCGCTAGCTTCGCGCTCTTCACCTGCCAATCTGGCGTCCACTAGTATCAATTGATTGCACTTGACCTGACAAGAAATTGGATGGATTGTCAACCCACCAACCAACCGGAAGCTATTGGCCAATATAACCATTGTAGGCATCTGTAGCCTGCAGCTTCTTCTAACTAATCTAACCGTTTTAGGCATCTGCAGCCTGTGCGCCATCAACCCCGCAAGTTATCTTGAAGTATGCACGATCATCTCCACCTGTTGTGCGGAGGCAAGGTGACCGACCCCATTGGCTAGATACAGCCAGGCCTTTATTCTGCGATTCCTGCCAGGCTGAAGCCGACATCTATAACGGACTGACCAGCTGGCAGCCAGTTGAATCCACTACATGGCTTGGCGTATGTATTGAGAGCTTCACAGCTTCCAAGACGATTTACCCTCCTTGATTCTGCATCGTTATTCTTTGCATAGCTAACAATTTTAACTCTTACTCCAGATGGCAGGCAAAAGTATACCCTACCTAGCGTCGAAAGGCAAGAGCGGTTACTGCATTCGCAATGCACTGCTCATGCCTGGGTTGCAGTCCAACGGCGGTTGTTTGCATCACAGCATCTGGACCAACAATAAAAACGGACTTCACAAAAGCTGGCAACAGAAAACAGCAAAGCTGGCAGCAAGGTGTATAACCAGCGACGCAAGGATACAGCTGGAAACAAAGGGGGAGCCAAGCCCATCGACTGACGCTGTTAAAAATTGGCCAACCATGACACAATGGATCACAGCCTTTGGTAGGGCCCGAATCGAACTCTTATTCTTCGTGCTGCGCTGCACAGTAATGCTAACTATAAATGTATCCTTAGTATGCGTCTCTTCGTTGGGAGCTTTTGCTTACTACGCAACTCGCAATGCCAAAGACCCTGCAACATCGTCGACCTTGCTGCTCTCGAATGTTGCTGAGATCCAGCACGACCATAGTCCAAGGAACTTGCGCGATGCCCTGGGCGAATTCACAAACATCATTGGCAAGGAGCACGTCAGCACCTCCGACAAGGACATTGAAAATCACGCCACATCTAGTTGGACTTCGCATCCTGCGAAGTCCACCGAGCGATCTTTTTGTGTACTATGGCCTGGAAGTACAGATGAAGTGTCGCAAATCATGAAAGTGTGCCATAAGCGTCACATACCCGTTATTGGATATAGCGGCGGAACCAGCCTTGAGGGCCACTTTACACCTACACGTCACGGAGTTTCCATCGACTTTGGTCGGATGAATAAAATTTTATCCTTTCACAAAGAGGATCTTGACGTTGTTGTGCAGCCTGCTATAGCGTGGGAGGCATTAAACGATCATCTTGATCAAGAAGGTCTCTTTTTTCCACCAGACCCGGGACCAGGCGCCATGATTGGCGGTATGGTTGGTACTGGATGTAGTGGCACGAATGCCTACCGATATGGTACTATACGAGAGTGGGTTTTAAGCCTTACTGTGGTTTTGGCTGACGGCACCGTTATTAAGACCAGGCAGCGGCCCAGAAAGAGTTCAGCTGGATACGATCTCACAAAACTCTTTATTGGTTCAGAAGGTACGCTTGGCCTTGTGACAGAGGCTACTCTGAAAATTACCACGAAACCAGAATCGACCAGCGTCGCTGTGGCTGCCTTTCCCTCTATTCGAAATGCTGCCGACTGTGTGGCAAAGGTGGTGGGGAAAGGCGTCCCAGTGGCTGCTGTCGAGTTGCTCGATGATAACCAGATCAAATGCATTAACGAGGCCGGCCTGACCTCTCGAGAATGGCCGGAAGCTACCACGATTTTCTTCAAGTTTGCGGGAACCAAGGCGGGGGTCAAAGAGCAGATTGCGCAGGTCCAAGCCTTGGCCCAGGGTGCATACAGCACCTCCTTTGAATTTGCTAAGAACCAAGAGGAGCAGGATGAGTTATGGAGTGCTCGTAAGGAGGCTCTTTGGAGTGTATTAGCCGTCAAGAAACCAGACGATCGCGTGTGGACTGGCGATGTTGCTGTCCCTATGAGCAGACTGCCTGACTTGATTGAAGCCACCAAGGAAGACTTGACCAAGAGCGGATTATTTGCTTCTATTGTTGGTCATGTCGGAGATGGCAATTTTCATGGTGAGCTGACCAAATGCATCTACCTAAAGGGCCAATGCTAATCAATCCTAGCAATGATACTGTACAATGATCAACAACGAACACAGGCTGAAGCTGTGGTACATCGAATGGTCAAGCGGGCAATCGATATGGAGGGCACTGTAAGCGTAAGTCGATCCTGATGTCCTGTATAGGCGTAAAAATTGACACCTTGTAGGGCGAGCATGGGGTTGGTCTGGTGAAGAGAGATTACCTCTCTCATGAACTTGGTCAAACTACGGTGGACGCCATGCGACAAATCAAAAGGGCCTTTGACCCACTATGCTTGTTGAATTGCGACAAAGTGGTTCGCATGCAAGAGACTGGAGAAGGGAGCACTCAGAAATGGTGATGAGAGACTTTGATCAGAGTGCCTGGGCGGCGCCGACTATCATAGCTGGCTTCAATGTTATGCAGGAATACATGACAGCACTGAGACCCTAGAGAGCAGGCACTAGGCTCCAATCTCCTGACAGGGCCTGTTGTCAGTGGAGCGAAACCCTCGGCCTTTCAACCTTCTTGTTGGTCTTGGCTTCAGATTGCATTCAACAGAGCACCTGTCAACAATCCGCAGCGGCAAGTTTTGGACAGCTATAAAGTCAAGTATCGATGTATGAATCGTAGGTGGTCCAGCTTGAGCTACTACGTAGCCCATCTTGCGGGTGACTTGGCCCCTGATCTATCCATGGTGTCAGACGCACTGCACGATTTCCTCATTCACAATTACCTGGAACCATACAGGATACATCCTATAATTCAAGACGCAGATGTACAGCTCCTTTAGCAAAGTTCAAAGTAAGCAGTTAAACAAGGGCTATTCCATGTTAATTTTGTGCTTTTGATAGTTTATGCGATTTCTTATTGTTGTGTCCTGTTACACGGAAATGGCTGGTTACACAAGGGCTACGGTCACGAGACCTAGGGAAAAGTCCCTCACCGACTTCTTGTATAAATAGACGTCTTCGGTCCCTCAAGGCCTTAAGGAAAACCAAGGACCTTTGATACCAAAGACTGTTATTAGTTGAATTGAGCTAAATTGCTCCAAGCCCTCTATTGAGCCCTTGTCACATGTCCCACAACACCACCCACAAGCATATTGGTTTCTGAGCCTTGTAGCACCTTTCAGCCAGAGGGCCACTCTATGTATCGATCCTGTCCTTAGAAAGATAAATGTGTTTGACACTTAACAGACCTGGGGGTTTGCCAAATCTTGTTGTATATAAAAAATATATAAGGGGTGCAGGCAAACCCAGGTGTGTGTGCCGAAATTGTCTGGTGGGACAAAAATGGATCCGCTGCACCAATAGCAAAACTCCATCGTTTTATTCGCTCCATCAAATGGCATTATGAGTTCCTAGGGGCGCACCAGTCTCAACGCTAGCGTCTACTTACCACATTGAGTAAGTCTACCCCCGGCAAGGATGCCGAGCCTCGTGTTTCTCCACAATCCCCAAGGCGGCGAATAGTTGCCACATGCAAGGTTTACCCCACACAGGGGCATTCTGGGGCTGAACTTCACGAGAGTCTAGAGCACCATTGTATGCGAAAGTATTGGGGGGCTCCCATTTTCTCTACAATTCGAATTACCTTTGATCCCGAAAGCTGGTGATGGGGTGCGGCAGTTGTGTTAGCCATCAGCGCCTTACTTGTTAGATATGATAAATGCCTTGCCTCCGACGTTTATGCAAGCCTCCAATAACACCTCTTCATCATCTTGCCCTTCGTCAGCGTCCTGCGCTCTCAAAACCCGTGGATTCAACACCAAGGTATTGAACAGTAACGCAACCTCGACATCATGTCAGAACTTTGCAAGACTCCGTCCAAGAGCTCCGCAACCATGGAGGCGGTTGAGGCAACTGGACAACCGAACGATGACCGCGCACTTGCGCAGTTGGGGTATGCTGCTGAATTACCTAGGAATATGAGCATGCTCAGCATCCTCGGACTCTCTTTCGCCATTATGTCTGTACCTCTTGGCATATCGACAACATGGTATATTTCTCTTACCGACGGGCAGTCAGTAACCGCCCTTTATGGTTGGATCTTGGTATCGTTGGTGTCCCTCTGCACCGCCGCCTCCATGGCCGAAATTTGTGCTGTGTACCCAACAGCTGGAGGCGTATATTACTGGTCTGCTATTCTGTCCACCCGTTCTTGGGCACCTCTGGTCAGTTGGATCGATGGCTGGCTTGGCCTGGTGGGCAACTGGACTGCGGCTTTGAGTATTAACTTTTCGGGCGCGCAAGTTATACTGAGCGCAATCACTTTATGGAATGAGGATTATGTCCCCAACCCGTGGCAGACAGTCCTTACTTTCTGGGCTTTGACATTTGTTTGTGTTCTGCTCAACCTGGCGGGAACCAAGGTTCTGGATAAGTTGAATCAGATTTGTGTCTACTGGACCGTGGCGTCTGTGATTATCATTATGATCACATTGCTTACTATGGCGGACGAGAAGCGCACCGCCGAATTTGTCTTTGCCCACTATGATGCGTCGGCCGCGGGATGGCCAAACGGCTGGGCGTTCTTCGTGGGCCTGCTGCAAGGTAAGGCCTTTTTTTCCCCCTTTCTACAGCGAAATTGAACATTGTCGTTTCCTGCTGTTGTGCCGAGTTCGTCTACATGATGCTAATCATTTGAACGAATAGGAGCATACACCCTCATTGGGTACGGCATGGTTGCTTCCATGTGCGAGGAAGTTCCGAACCCCGAACGCACTGTGCCCAGGGGCCTCGTCCTTTCTGTGCTTGCTGCAGGAATTACTGGTCTTGTCTATATGATCCCTATTTTATTTGTTCTGCCAGACGTCAAGACTCTTTTATCTGTTGCCAATGGCCAACCCATCGGCCTCATCTTCAAGACAGTCACAGGCTCTGCGAGCGGCGGCTTCGGACTCCTTTTCTTACTCCTCGGGATCCTCCTCTTTGCCGGAACAGGGGCCATAACTGCTGCATCACGCTTCACTTTTGCCTTTGCACGAGACAAGGCCATTCCTGGACATCATATCTGGAGCCGTGTGAATAAACGCCTTGATGTCCCCCTTTGGGCCCTTATCCTTACTGCCATCGTCAACGCCTTGCTGTCTTGTATCTACTTTGGCTCCTCGGCGGCCTTCAATTCGTTCACAGGTGTGTGTACCATCTGCCTCTCGACTTCCTACGGATTACCCGTTCTAGTGAGCGTGATTCGCGGCCGTCGTGATATGGGCAATTCGCCATTTAGTCTAGGGAAATTCGGGTTACTGATTAATCTGATCTGCATCACTTGGATTGGGTTCTCTATTATCATCTTCTGTATGCCAGTGGCATTACCTGTGACTGCGTCGACAATGAACTACGCAAGTGTTGTGTTTGCAGGCTTTGCGAGCATCAGCGTGGCATGGTATGTTGCATATGGGCGGAAACATTTCCACGGACCTCCAGTTCTAACTGCGGGGATGTAAGTTTGAGTCTTGGGCCTCCCTCGGATGTCGTGGCTTTACTTCCCCAGAGTTCGCTTTCAAGGGTCCGTACTGAGGAGGTCGCATAGACGACCTTGCTCGCATTCAGGTCGAGATATCTGGCTAGTTGAACTTCACTTTACTTTTGAGCTATCATATATGGTAAACAGCCAAGCGGCCAAATTAACAGCCAGCTGCATGATTTAATCCACCAAGTGCTGGTTACCGGCGCAGGTTACTAAACATGGCTTTATGAAGTATGTACAATTATTCTACCTCCATCCTATTCTTAAGATGCCAGTAAAACAGTCCTTTTATATTATTAATATTATTTGTGACTGACCCACACAGGGTTCTAACTACAAGATGTTATAATGTTGGCTGTCTCGGCAATCTAGGTGATTAGTGAAACGCATTTATCGCATAATCATGCTTCTTCGTGGCCTTGGTCTCTTCAAACGCCTTTATCACAGGAAGATTCCTAATGCTGGGTTGGGGAATCAAGGGAGAAACAGTGGGAAGCTGGCGATTGACTCGGCTTTCCTTGGACTGCTTCTTTATATTCAGTTGGCTGTAAAACAGCCCTCCCTCCGAACTCTCCAGCGACTTGCCTTTTGCAATACTCGGGGAGACGAAGTCGAAGACGACACCATAATGACAAGGGTGTTCTCCTTGCTGCCCTCCCACACGCACACACAACCGCCTTGTGTCCAACATGCGTTCCTACATACATCTTTTGTGTCAGGGAACTCTATACATGCAAGTAACGCACACATGACATGCGGGCTGTTGTCAATGGGTAATCAACGCTCAATGGCTCGTCGGCGTACAACGCGGCGCGGGAAATCAGTCGGCCTAGCACTCCGTATTTCCATTCACATTACGGTTTCTTCAGAGTTGGCAAAGGCAACCATGGATATGCAGGGGTCATCTATCTCCGTTATCCACTATTTCCACTACCATTTCGTAACTTTGCCGCAATTTGTTAGGCAGTCCTTGCCATGGGTGGTTCAACACGTCAAAGTCTCGGTCCAGGCTCGATTTGTCCAAATGAGAGCCAGCTGACCCGCGCTCAGGTCCTTCTGTCTGTCTCCAGGGACGCATGAAATTCCTATAGTTTAGCTCCTCCGTTTCAGGGAAGTTTTGGTTGATTATGTCGAGGTCAAAAATAACCAATGGCTCGCATCTAATGTAGTAGTTTGCCAGCAAATCAAACCATTCACTGTACCATTCGTCCCATCTGTGTTCCATGATTGTCATGCTCTAGATAGAAAATATATGCTCCATGTCGCGACTCCAAGGCATTGTGCATCGTCTCAATGTCATCTACTTCAATGACCATGCACCGTATCTGAGTTACCCATGGAGTCCTTGATATGTACGGCAAGGCATGCTGGCTGCAATGCACAGTATCGATTGCGAAGTTAACCCACGTCGGAATGCCGAGTTCCACACCCTCGCTCGACAATTCGGAAGAGCTGGGAGAAACTCGGTAAATATGGACAATAAGAAGCATCGGGACTGTCGGCAAACGCTGAAACCAGCCGGTGGCGAAGCCTTACATACCGTGTATATAACGGTGGACTCGAGCGCCACGGACTACCCTGAGTCGGAATAGCACTCTTAACCACCAACAAGGCTGTGGCAGCCCTTTTCCAAACTACTATGTGCATCAATACTTATGAGCTGGGTACTGGGGGTATTCAACCAAGTATTTTTGCTCCACGGCTCAACAATCTCCCCCATAACCGCCGCGACACTTGCATACTCTAAATAATCATAACATGACCACTATTTATATATAATTGCAATTTTCAAAATCGTCTTATAGGATTTTCCAAGATCCCTAACGAGCCATTAATATCTACCCTGTCACCGTATCCATCATATATCATTAGCGTTTGGAACAAATGCGGGATGCAATGTCTTCCTCTCATCCGCAGCCTCAGTAAAACAACTCGCGCAGACTGCTTAACAGCAGACAACTCTGCCACCATGATTTACGTTGAACTATTGTACCATCTTCTTTTCAATCTTACCGGCTGAACGACCTCACTTTTCTTCCGTCGACTAAAGCAACTGGTCCGTGATATCTGTGTCGGCCGACAAGAGCAAAATGCACCAGTGCCCCGATAAGGGCTGTTCCGAACAATACCGAGGACCAATTGAAATTTGTTGCAGTGACGGGGTATGACTCTGGCCAAAAGGCCCAGAAGAAAGTCCACAAGGCAAAGAGGACTGCGACTGCGTTTATCGGAATCCCATATCTGCCCAGGGAGAACTGAGCATGCGGGAGGGTCTCGGGGTAATAGATTCTTCTCCACAAGAAGCAGCCAATGCTTAAGCAATAGCATTGGAGCAGGGCCACAGTGAAGAGCGACGAAATGGCATAGAAGGCAACAGGACTGCCAAGGTAAATGAGCGCCATTCCAAGCGTCGAGATGCTGGTCAGAATGGCTGCGTTTTGAGGCACCGGCCGCTTTGGGTCAATTTTGGAGATCCAGTCGGAGAGCGGAAATCCCTTGTCGCGAGAAAACGCAAAGAGGTCGCGACTAGCAGCCGTGAGGAATGAAACGTTGGAACAGACGACAAGGAAATTGACGACGACAAGGACGCCAGTGACCCAATTCGTCGACATGGACTGGCGCAGCACGTAGACAACCGGGTAACTTGTGTTGTCTTTGAGAGCAACGGCAATGTCGGGAAGGTGATATACAATCGTCACCAGAAGGGGCAGTGTCAACAAAAAGTTGGACACGAAGACTGCCAACATGGCCTTGGGAACAGACGTGGCCGCATTTCGAACTTCCTCGGATATGTGTACACCCTTGTTCATAGTCAGTCAACCGATTTTGTTAGATATAGGGGGCTCCTGACATACCACATCAGCGCCAACCAGAAAACCCGCACCGGGCGCCTGGCCGATCAAGACGGCAAGGGTCAAACTCGGCCATCCTCCAGAGTTCTCAAACTCTGTCCATACCTGCTCCGACGTGGCTTTTGGCCCATTCACCCAGACAGGGATAATAATGGCAAAGTAGGCCAGTACGTGCAAGGCAAATGCGATGTTTTGCCAGCGCGGCAAAGACCGATGACCCCAGACGCTACCAGCAAAGGCTGTTACAACAGCCGCGACGATGAAGAGAAACACGTGCCATGACGGGCTTGTATAGTCTGGGTTGTTAACAAGAATTATGGTCTGGATTAAAGTTCCTGTTAAAAGAATGCCAATGGCTTGACCAGCTTGCATCGCCAGAGTCGATGTCCATCTATCAATGCTGGTCAGACGCTTGTCACGTTTTGTCGGGAATTACATTACGCACCCGCTCACGTAACTGAGAAGTCTTTGCATGCTCTCCGGTGCAAATTCGCTGACCCAATGGTACTGGGCACCGGCAATGGGGGCCATGCTAGCCATTTCAGCCATGCTCAGATAGATGGGCGTGAAGCCGACGATGGCCCAGATGGTCGAGTATAGCAAGCCCGGCCTGCCACCATCCAGGAGGGCAGGCGTGATCTGGAACATGGCACACTCCCAGGCCGCAGTAGCTACTGCGGCAAACGAAGCAACTGAGAACATGCGAAAATTTCGGACGAGTTCCTGGCTTCTTCCCATGCGGCGCATGTCGGCAGCGTCGGCGGCTGTGGACTTTGTCAGTTGACAGTCACGCTCGGCATCTTCAATTACAGCGTCATTGGCTCCATTCTTGTTGTCTCTTGGAGTGCACAAGGTCAAATTGTAATGATAACTGGACTTGTCTCCAAACATGCTGTCGTCCAGTTCAATTGATGCGTCATTAGGACGGTAGACAGACCCTGCCTTGTCAGTCATGATGACGGTAGAGGACAATAAAGGCAAAAGAATATCCAAAAAGTGCGAAAGAAAGTCCGGTAGAAGAAGAATCTCTGAATCGAGAAAACAAGACGAGAAAGAAAGAAAGAAAAACCAAGTGGATGTGATGGCGACTGAAACATCAAGTTGAATAAGGCTTTACACGGGAGCCTACCATGGTCGTCTGCTACCCCGGCACCAACCACCACGTTCGAATGGCCAATCCGGGCGCCAAAAGGTTGGGCGCGACAGAAGAAAAGTTTTGTAAACAGTCCAAGCTTGCATAATGTGCCACGAGCCACATTCTAATCTCGCCGCAAATGGCTCTGATCTGGTCACACAACATGCATTACCCCATAATGGAGAGACATTCTTGGTTCAAGCTCTTCCCCTCATTGGAGATGACTCCCCACAGAGTAAGCAGCTTGGGATTTTAGTATTTCCATTTGCCCCCTAAAAGCAGGGTCTCTGCTCCAACTGAGGTGTGAGATCGTCACCCTCGACCGTTTTAGGCACGAGCACAGCACCAACCGCCCAAAGCTCTTTGTTGATGTGGTTGTCGTGATGAAATGTGTCTTTTGGATACTTTTGCGATCTATCACAGGTAATGCTGAGCTCTTCCTTCTTGATAATTGTTGGTCGCGGCTGTTCTCAACTGCCGAACAATGCCGCACAGGGCAACCGGCGACCATGTTTGGGAGAAGGGCAGATAGCGATGAAGTGCGCTTGTGGAATATCGTGACAAAGACGACTGAAGTGTCGCGAAGGCCATTGTCTCCGTGGCTGTTATGAAGGGGGCTTGAAATGGCTTGAAATGCGCTCATTCTGTGCATATATATCATCTGATGCTTCCTGCTTGTGGTCTCCGTGTGTTGAACGTAACTCCTTTTACCAAACAGTTTGGCCTTCTGGTGTGACAATGGCGGAACCGGAAAATCATGGAAACTGGCTTGTCTGTGCAATGACCATTGTATGGGTTTGGTCGACGTTGATTTTCTTCGTTCGTGTTTGGGCAAAAGTCACTGCCAAACGCTGGGGTGCTGAAGACTATACGATATCCATTGCGTTTGTAAGGTCATCCCGAAGACACTTTGATTATAGATCCCCTCTCACCTGTTCCGTTATAGTTGGTCTCTACAATGGATATTGTGCCGATAATGTCAGCAATTCATCGAGGATACGGTCTGCCAATGGACGTAATTCCACGCGAGGATCAACTTGTAGTTGCACAGGTGCGCAACCATCCTTCAATATAGTCTCTGTCAAAGTGTCTTCCAAGCACTAATACGCGCAAAGTCTCTCTACGCCAGTCAGCAACTCTACATCTTCGCCTTGGGACTTTCCAAGATATCTACGGCACTATTTGTCATACACTTGGCGTATTCGGGTCCCCAGATTAGACCAGGTTATGTTCTGGTAGGGGTCACCGCGATATGGACAGTAGGCTCTATGCTTGTAGTCGCCTTGAGAGGCCACCGGCGCCATCCGTGGCAAACGCTGGATGGAACGACAACCATGGTGAGCGTGCAAATCTGCGAGAGCGCCTATTCTATACTCCTAACAATCATCAAAGTATATCCGGTGGATCGTCGTAGAGGCTACCGGTCTCATTATCGAGTTTCTCTTGATCCTACTGTCCCTGAGTCTCGTCAGCAGCTTGCAACTCAAGGCACAAAAGCGCCTTGTCATCTTGTCTGCTTTCGCTGCTCGCTTATTGTATGCTCCAGCTCTTCTAGTCCGCATGTCGGCCCAGTACTTACGACCAACAGGCTGATTCCTCTCGTTGCCGCGCGGCTCTGGTTACTCTCGCCAGGCGTCAACGCGAATCCGACTGACACGAGCATTGTACCGAGCATAATCACCCAAGCCACGCTGCATTTCTCTGTCCTGTCCGCATCCATCACATCGCTCCGCCCCTTTTTGCGAACATTTCATATGGACTACAAATGGGACAGCAAAGCGACGTCAAAGCGCAACTACTCTTCCACGGGGTATACGACAACAGGGCCCTCGGCAAAAAATGTACATGGAACTTCTTCACAGAGCGGCCAGGCTGATAGACACTGGGCGGACGATTTCACGGATCCGTCTGGGACAGAAGCCCATTTCCTAAACAGGCCATCGACAGGAGGCACGACGAGAAACAACGATGGCATATTAGCGTGGGCACATGTCGACGAGATCCAAACGCGCCCACCGTTCCCGGCAAAGGCAATGTTCATTCGGAAGACGGTGGATTGGACAGTGGAGTATGAGCCAAATACAAATTCTGACGCTGTAGGCAATTATGGGAATACATGACGAGATGTGAGCGATCAACAGGCGGGTTGCCGCAAAACGACCAAAGTTTATTCCTATACGGTATCTGGACGATCTAGACGTAATATTATGCATGATTTAATGAATTCCACTTGGCATATCTCCGACAACGGGTTTTCACGCAATCTATGTTGACCAGTCTTTTCATCATTGTCCAATTTGATCAACTACCAGGCAGCATGACATGAGAGTCCTTGCGCAGAGTCAAATACAACGCTCGCAATTTCCTCTTTGTTTCTTGATTGCCATTGCCGACGTTGACTTTGCTTCGCAAGTCTTTAACAGTATCAGCACGGTCCGGGCTCTCGATTGTTCTGAACTCGAGCCGCTCGGGCCAGTGGCGAGCCCAGGCTTCCTCTCAACGCCTTAGCATATCCAACGAGACTGGATGAAATAAACAAATGCGGCGAACGTCTCCTGCGTGTAAAAGCAAGCCCGTCTGCATGTCTGGCGTGAGGTAATTAGCCCGCTCAATGGGGGAAAATTGGCGCTGCATCAACTTCTTTTGTGTCGGAAAGCCATGTCTGAGAGACATGGCCTCCGATTGGCACCTTCATGGAGCAGGCCGTCTATCTGGATGATCTTTGCCGTAAAACGGTCAATTGAGTCAGCCCTCTTCATTTGCAAATGCACGTCTGCGACAACAACGTCGAGCAAGTCCGGCCAACAATGGTGCGGTCAGAATCGTGCTACTCTCGTGCTCGAGAATCGAGGCGCCGTAACAATCGATCAGGATTGCAAAGCTGTTTCTGAGACACTGCCCCTACTTGTCAATAGCTTGATCTGTTTATGATGATTGAGGTGAAGTACTTGGTCCCATTCTTTGAAATGATTGAAGTGGTGGACCGTGTTTGTGCCATTTCGTAGATGGGTGACCCAATGTGTAGCAAAATAGACGGACGGACTAACCACAATAAATAGGTATTTAGGAACTCTTTGTAGTCTGTAGCCAGGTACCTTTGGCCAATGAATTGAACGCAAAAGGCGCAAATACGAAGCCATTATCGCCTCCCAAGGGAACTGTTCTGAAAGCAGGCCCTCGTATAGGGTAGGTGCCAAGTTGCGTCTGGTCAACTGGTAGAAACAGATCAACGGGTCACGGAACCATGGAAGACTGTGAACGTTTGAGGCAGACCTGAAGCCTACACAAGCACAAAGTCACATTGACTTGATTGCCCTGCGACGGCGACAATGTAGAATAACCCTCTCACCTGCTACTTTACTCGGCAAATAGATGCAGCTTATTTATCAGATGAATGCACCAGACTCTTCTCATGGACAACATTCGGGTGGGTCCGAAAGCCACACAAATCCACCACATTTTCCCACGGTCGGAGTAGAGTCTCTAGACTTCTACCAACCCTTTCTCACGAATTGCCATCGCCCTCGCAATGACACAATCGAAATCAGCAAAGCGAAAGAGAAAGGCACAGGCCCAATTACCCAAGAAGCATGCCAAAACAACAACCATCGTGACACCACCCCCCGATAGTGATGCCACGCAGTTTGAACCAAAAAACCTGCAGACGGTCATTTCGGACGAAGAGCTCGACATCACCATTGAGACGTTGACAACCCTAGCGCAATATCCAAGCCTTACAAAGTCGAAGCTGTGCAAAAATCTACGAACCGCCGTCTACGATTTCCGGCAGTCATGTACCACGGGCGTGAACTCGGCCGAGGGCGCAAACCTCACCGGTCGCGTCACAGCGGCGCTTGCCGACGAGAAGTACCTCGAGGCCAAGATCTTGCTGGCTGAAATGCGACTGCGAGGCGAAGAACCGAAGCTGGGTGCTCTTTGTCGCTGGGTTCGGGATCTGGATGTTGTTACGCAGCCCAAGGGCGCGAGCATCGTCAACCCCAACCGCTCCGACAAAGAGAAGGAACTTTTGGAAGTTCTGGATGCTGTTATGCGCGTCAGCTGCCCGATTGATACCAACCCAGAGGCAAAACCTCCTTCCCAATCGTCCTCTCACATAGCTTTGCAGCCTACCTGGGACTTGCGACCATCCACAGAGCCGCACCAAGTCTATGCCTCGGTCCTGGACAAGTCAATCCTGTCCTCTGGGCCCGACTCGCCCTCCTCCTCTCTCCGCATTATCGAGACGACGCCCGGACACCTCCGCAAACCGCCGAACCATCATCCAGCCATTTTATACACGACAGAACCAAACGCCGTTGACCTGTCTTCGGAGCACTCAGGAATAACATATCATGAGCACCCCAGCGTTCCGCACCTTGGCCTTGCCACTGGTGTCCTTTCGCCAGAGGAATGCAAGGCCGTCATTGCCACAGGAGAGAGTGTCGGCTTCCTTCCCGACATACCCGTTCGAGAAGGCGAAGATACCAGCGTACTGGCACACAACTTCTACTGGGTCGTAGACGCGGCGTTTCACGATAAACTCTGGGCACGCATGGCGCCTTTTGTCCCCGCCTCGCTCAATGGCCGTCGTTCCCGCGGCGTCAACAGACGGTTCCGCGTCTACCGTTACGTTCCTGGGGCCGAGTACCGATGCCACATAGACGGGGCATGGCCGCCTTCCGGTATTCGCCCCGACGACACCTATGTGTACGACGATTCCCCTGCAGACAAGAAGCAAAGTTCCCTATTCACGTTCCTGCTGTATCTCAATGATGAGTTTGAAGGCGGCGAAACAACATTTTACATACCGGGACAGCGTGAGGGGACGCTCAATGCGTATCCTGTGCGTCCGGTCATGGGAGGCGTTGCAGTGTTCCCCCATGGCGAGACCAAAGGAGCATTATTGCACGAGGGGACAAGCGTACGCAAGGGAGCCAAGTATATCATCAGAACGGACATTGAGTATGATGTTGAGGCGTCCGAGGAATAGGCATGAGAGGAATTGGACATGAATTATGACTTTTGATAAAGCTATTATCTTGAGGACACCGGTATTCAGGAATTTAGGGCGTATACGATGAACCATGATCTTGAGTCTTGCAATTTAGCACTCTGGACTCAAGCTCAAAATACCCGAATCGCGTAGGAAATGTGGTTTTATTCGCCCATGGACGAAGAATAGCATGGTCCGAGACTGCATGCTCCAGGAAGGAGACCTTGGAACGAGCTCAGATCGGAGGCTACAAGCCCAGTATAACTGTTGAAGTGCGACCATGGCCGCGCTGCATGGTATGAGTAGGGACATCATGTACCTCGAGCACGAATTCACTAGAACATATAGAAGCGACTATAGAAGTGGTACCGTGACTCTCTGTGTTAGTCTGCTTATGACCAAGTCCGAAATACTTGGCAATAGCGCCAACAAGGCAAAACTAGCTACAGCATTTCTTCGCCAACCAGGCACCGAAAAGCTGGCCAAGCCTCAAATTTCGCTCCTTTGAAGTACCTAGCAGCTGAAATCCTGATTTAAGCTCATTTCAGCCAGGCCATCTAATAATAGAGCAGTCGATTTGTGCCTAGTAGCTACAGGATCATGCAAAATAACGCCCTCAGCCGCAACCTCTCATGATGAAGCATAACTGTAAACATCCTACTACTTGTCAACAAGGACTAGCGCTTATTCTGCCGCGTGCCCATCTCAATCGACATTGTAGGTGCGGTTGATTCCAACAGGCATAAAAGACTTGTTTAATTGTTCATGTACATGACGCCTTTCCCATCTTGACATGTCATCATACCAGTTCAGCGGGGCCAAACACATTGCTGCGTTTCCGCTGTCGAGCGCCGCCGAGGGCGACTTCTCCAAGCCGCCCGTGAACTTGCAGCAGCCGGTGATTAATGGACTGTCGGGTGTGTTTCAGGGATACGCTGCCTACGGGCAGCATCTGTACGTGCTTACGGGGACGTTGTACGAAAATAGTGGTGGCAAGGTCAACTCGGAGTTTACGAGCGCGAAAATGAAGATAGGTCCGGTAGGATTCAGCAGGCGCCGCTTTTGACCAAGGCTGGGGGATCGCCGTCGTTCCGTGAGCCGAGGGCATGGCGGTTTATGCGACGGCGTCTGGGGAGCCAAGGCTGTTTCTGGGCTTTGCATCCGGGGTCAGGACCGGGTAGCGCCGGTCGAATGTGTTTTATAAGAATGGGCTGGTAAAGAAGTGAAAAGAGACATGGGGGCCTTTTGGTTTGTATTTAGAATATAAGAGTTTATATATATTGTCAACGGAATACGAAGGGGATAATGGTGAGGCGATTAGAGCATGCTCTCTTGTTTAGACACAGGCACACACACACACATAAATATATAGAAAAAGATACTCCATCTTTCTGTAGAATAGCCTACAGTAGAAGGAAAAGATGTGCATAGATAGTATTCTCTAACAAAGCTAGCATACATATGGCAGACGGTGGATCGGGGAAATTCACTTTGCTCATACAAATATTGATGCTTTTTGAAAAATCACACACTTTCCACAATGGCCGCGACTTTATACGCCAAAGAACGTTCCGCTCCTCTTAGGCATTATTGCGAAATCCATCATGCGTTGCACGGAGGTCACGTAGCATCGCGGCACAGACCGACGCTCGAATCCGAGGATAGTTACACAAGGAGTCGGGACCAAGTTGATACGCCGATTCTTATGAACTGACACGGCTTGTCGCTGCTTTCAGGTTTTCAGCATGAGGGGCTGGCATCTGAAGTTACCATCACGGACGTAGTCATAAAAACTACTATCCCACTTCGAGCAGGGGTTGGATTTGGGCCCTTTGACGAACGTATGGAGGCCAAAGCATCTTCTGGTCGTTCATCACTCGATTCTACTCCACCAAGCAACGTCGGTAGGTAGTCACCTAGGCTGCATCGCAGAGATTTGTCAGCCAACATTGAAGTCATATGAATCCACAAGTCATTCCATTCCTCTATCCACTGTCCAAATCCAAATTCATCTTCAAAAATGTTAGCCCGCCGGTACCATAGCCCAAAACTATCATATCATCATGCAGAGCTACACTTGTAGGCCTGTAGTCCTTGGAAAGCCAAAGTAGGTTCCTGCCGTTGAGAGTTATCCACTCCCCACAAACACATGGAGCATGCTTTGGACGCTCCTTTTCCAATAACCCGAGAAACAACTGTTGGTGCGCTCCTGCGACCTCGTCCCAGAGTCGGATGGTACTGCCATCGTCTGAAGCCGAGGCGGATATCTTGCCGTCGGGCGACAGCGCCATGGGAGCCGAATCACCCCCCTGGATGAGCTGCCACTGCGCTCCAGTGGCCACGTCCCAGAGCCAGGGAATGCCATCGCTCAAACTCAACGCAACTACTTTGCCGTCGGGCGAAAAGGCGATAGCCTTGACCTCACCGCTATACCCATCAAGGGTTTGCTGGTGTGCCCCTGTAGCTACATTCCACAGACGAATAGTACAATCATCTGATGCTGAGGCAGCCACAGAACCATCAGGGGAAAAGGCAATAGCCTTAATATCACTGATGTGGCCCTGGAGTATCTGCTCGCAACTCCCCGTAGTAGCATTCCACAGCCGGACATGGCGGTCGCTAGAAGCTGATGCAAGCATTTTGCTACATGGAGAGAAGGCAACTGTATTGACAGAACCATTATGCCCCTCAACTATTTGCCGGCACTCTCCCGTAGAGGCGTCCCAGAGCCGAACGGTGCAGTCACCTGAAGCTGAGGCGACTATCGTACCGTCATATGAGAAGTCGATTGCGTTGACGCAATGAGTATGGCCTGTGGGTGTCTGTCTATACGCCAGCGAAGCCACATCCCACAGCCGGACGGTCCCGTCGGCCGATGCGGAGGCGATAATCTTGCCATCAGCTGAGAAGGCAACGTCGTTCACTCGATGACGTCCGTCGAGTGTCTCACGTAACACACCCGTAGTAGCATCCCAGAGCCGGATAGTACAATCGTGTGAAGCCGAGGCGATCAACATGCCGTCAAGCGAGAAAATAACAGCATTAATCCAGCTACCATGTCCCTTGAGCGTCTGTTTATGCGCTCCCGTGGTAGCATCCCAGAGTCGGACAGTACAGTCCCCGGACGCCGAGGCGACTATGCTATCATCAGGCGAGAACGTGACTGCGTTGATGGAGCGGGAATGCCCTGTGAGCGTTTGTTGGTACGCTCCCGTGGTCACATCCCAGAGCCTGACTGTCCGGTCAACTGAAGCCGAGGCAACCAACTTGCCATCATGCGAGAAGGCAACTGCAGTAACTGAGCGACGATGCCCTTCTAGCGTCTGTTGATGCGCTCCCGTGGCCGCATCCCAGAGCCGAACTGTATGATCTCCCGAAGCCGAAGCAATCATCTTGCCATCAGGAGAAAAGGTTACGCTGCTAACCCAATATTTATGCCCCTCGAGTGCACACCGGCATGCCCCGGTGGCCGCAACCCACAACCGGATGCTACAGTCGCTTGAAGCCGAGGCAACCATGCTGCTATCAGGTGAAAAGGCGACGGCACAGACATTGCCACAGTGTCCAGAGAGCGACCGCCGGCATGTTCCCGTGGCTGCATCCCAGAGCCGGACGGTGCTGTCGCTGGAAGCCGAGGCGATTGCGTTATCATCGGGTGAAAATGCGACAGCCTTGACCTCGGAGCCATGTCCTTCAAGTATCTGCCTGTGAGCGTCCCAATGGTTTCTGACACCAGCAACTGTCTGGATAAACGGCAGCCTCTCTTGCCAATGCGCCTGTCTGACCAGACTCTTCATGGGACTAAACACGAGCGCAGAGCCAAACGCCTGCAACGGGGCTCGTTCAATGATGGATCCGTAGCTGCTGATAAACTTTTCAGCATCCTCCAAGAACGCTGCAAGCTCGCAACATGACCCTGATTCCTGAACGCCATCAGCAAATAGATGTAGTGATAACAGTCTTGATCATACCTGTGCAGCGTGCAGAAGCCTCCGCACTGACAAAACCCCGTCTGGGAGCCTCCCCATGAGTGACAACGCTTCAAGCCAGTGGAGGAAATGTGCCTTGAGAAATTCCAACACTGACTCTCTGCTACACTCGAGACCCGAGGCGCTCAACATGTGGTCTACCCAGAAGGTGCACGAGTACCTTATTGGGGCCAGCGGGTCTGGCTCGGGTGGTTTCAAATCGTCTGGCTTCAAGCCGTAGTCGAGGTCGTACATGTTCCGACGAAGCACCACGGACATGGCTTCAATTGAGCGTTGAGCAATGCTCGCATGTCCCGGGACATCTCCAGCAGACTGGAGCCCAGCCTTGAATGATTCCAACACATAATCCTTGGCGGACTGGTGGATGATGAAGACCTTGTCATCTCTCGTCATCAGAAACGAGCCGCATTCCTCCACAATGGTCGGCAGGTCAATCCCAGGTTCGACGCCGGCCACGACACCAAGCTCGGGGAGGGAGAGCGGGCGATGGGCCAGAGACGCGGCAACCAGGACGTTCTCGCAACACTGCCGGTCCATTGTGTCCTTCTCCATCTTGCCCATCATTTGCCCATACAGGTTCGGCAGCCCGGGAGGTGTCCTTTCAAGGACACGGGTGGCGTTCCACCCGTATTCCGAGTCGAGCATTTTGAAGACGAGGGCGACCCAAAGAAAACTGTCTTCAGCTCGCTCGTGGAGCTGGTCCGAAATCTTGGCCATGACAGCGTCTGTATACCCCTTTCGCGTCCGGAGCTTGGAGAGCTTGCGGGTAATGTATTCGTGAACGGGAGCGTCTAGCCTTTCGGCATCGAGCTCGACCGCGGAACATGCCGTGCCCGGAGCCTTGATCTCGAGCGCCGGATCACTAGTGACGATCCATTTCACCTTGTCGGACAGCGTCAGGGAGGCTGAAATGAGTTGAACAAGGTCACTTTGCCCCTCCTCACACTCGTCAAGTCCGTCGACGGCGAAGAGGGCTGGTGAGAGACGGGGATCTTGGAGCATATTACGAAACACTTCTGATAGAGCGTAGAAAGCATTTTGGTCTTTGAAGAGATTCTCACCCGACTCGTTGTATCTTTGGCGTAAATGTGAGCCGAGATGTGGCTGTTGAAGGATCAGAAGCCACAACAAGGATCGCAGGACGGCCGTTGCGTTATTCAAGGCCGTGTCCTTGCCTTGACAGAAAAAGTACGAGAGGCTGGGTGCGAGAATGGCAGGCTGGCAGGACAGCTCGCGAATGATGCCAATCATGAGCATAGTCTTGCCCGTACCCACGTGTCCCTTGATCCATAGCAGTCGGCTTGGTGAGGATTCAAGGCTGCCATCGTACCAGTTTGTGAATGCGGTGTATTCCCGGGTTCGAAAGATCCAGTTGTACGCACCGTCGATGAGCCCATCCTTGCTTCTCTCAATCCTCTCCATGTCATGCTGTGGGTCGACGACGCGCAGATCTTTTTGGCAGGCTGCGTCCATGTCATCCCTACGGATGGTTTTCTGCAGAGCAACAAAGTCTTGGAGGGTCTGGTGAATGTCGCCTAGCAAGTCCTGCATGCCTTCTGCCCTCTTGGCAAGTTCTCCCAGAACCTCCTTCTCGCGCAGCTTGTTGTACTGATCCGAATCCATTCGGAGAGATTTTTCGGCGGCTTGAATAGACTTCACGTCGGCGTCCCAGTCATCCAAATTCACGAGGTCGCGAAGAAGACTATAGCCTCGGTTTCGGTAGTAGGAGCAGACGCTTCTCATCTGATATAGAAGAAGAGACTTGTACAGATCGACAACCTTGGCCTCTAGTTGTTGTAGGACGTTTTCGCACGCGCTATCTGTAATACTCCCATCTCTGATATTGATGCTGTCCTTTTTCAGCAAATGCTCGGTCAAGGCGCAATACCAATCCATTCTGGAAATCACATATGTGATGCCAGATAGATTGGATGCTGTCGCTTTTGCGGGGTTCAAGAGAATCTGGATGGATGCGGTTAATGGACGTCGGGGTTCAAGTAGGCATGCTCACCTGCAATCCAATGCAAACGCCAGCCCACGGAAGAGCGGCCTGCGGTATGTTTTGGATGGCCAGATCAATCATTGCCTTGGCCGAGAGGCAATACTCGGCAATATCACTCACTCCCTGCCTGATCCGCGAGGAAGTGGTAACCCTCGCCAGTCCTTGTCGAACCAAGTCCTTCATGCAGTCCTGCCGCCTGGTGGGATCGTTCAGTTCGGCGGAATCATGCTGGCCATCTCCGAGAACAGCCATCAGGATCTTGGCATAAGACTTGACAAGTTGCGCCGTGTCACTCCCCCTCTCAAGGCTTTCATAGGAAGCATGCCAGACTCTTTGGGATGTGGACATGGCGGCGTCAGCCTGTTGTTGTTGGAATTCGGCCATGGGGGGCCCTTTGATTCGAGATTCGACAGACGGGGCCAGCAGGGCCACTGTTGGTGCTACGGCCATCCTGGCTTGCTTGTCTGTGCCTGGCGAAGAAGATACTGATCCTTCCGAGACGTGTTGAATACCCGGCTGCTCCGAGTCTCCAGAAGGCGTGTTTGGGTAGCGTTTAACGCCTGCGTCCGGTCTCAACCTACCTGCCCTCCTGACAATACGCTGCGCCATCTCCTCGCTCGCAGCCTTGAGCTGTGCCTTGACGAAGCTGACGACGGCTATGCTGCATTGAATCTCGATATCCTCCCGCAGGTAGAGCCCGTCGGCGGGTGCACCGAGCGAATCGAGCACAGTATCGCGCGTCTCGGCCGGTTCCTCGCCCATTTGGTTTCCCGTGATACGATATTCATTGCGTAGGTCAATATTCATTGGTGCGTAAATGTGTGTTTGAAGGCCCCATGGCATATTATGGAAGCAGCCTATCAAGGAGATCTTGCCTGATCCGACCTTGCCCACCCATGGCATATATTGGATACGCTCCTCAATCTCGTACCAAGTGTTGTAGTACTCGTCGGCAGTGGCTGTACGCGGCGCAGGGATGGGTCGGTGATGGACGACGAGAGGGTTGAGGGTGATGACCTCGTCGTGCGCGTGGAGGATATCGATGGCTAGCTGACGTGGTATGTCGCCCGGGATGGGCGTCAGCACAGAAAAGGTCTCCTTTTTTTGTGGCATTTCTAGTCTCCCCGGATTTCCACTAGACTCTGTTCCTTGGATACAGGCAAGCTTCAGGCCTCACGTTTCGGTAAACGTCTCAACTTTGGCTTCAATGTTACTTGTTGCCGCGAGTAGAGGGCGGTGTGGAGTGACTTGTCGCCGAGTTGGCCCATAACGGCGGGAGGGTTGATGCACGATGATGATGAGGCCAACATTGAAACCTGTTGTGTCAAAAGAGTAAAAGTGTAGGCCTGCGGAGTTATCCTCGGGAGCTTGAATAGCTTATATGCTTTTGACGTGACAAAACCAGGGGCGAGCGAGTGAAAAGGTGCTGCCGAGGCAACGACAAGGCCTCGCCTGAGCCTGAGAAGCTTGCTCTTCCAACCAGACAGCACCGTTTCCTCACACTGGCGGCTGAAAGCTGAAAAAAAGCTTTCTGCCCTTCTGCCAACCAGCTGCCAACCAGCTGCCAACATGCACACCACCAACGACGCCGATGCGGTAGTTGCTTCTGCCATTTGGCGCCACACTGGGCAACGAGGCTGATGTTCGCTTAGGTTGGCTGAGTGTTAAGACAAGGTTCGTGCCTCCAAATCTTCTGGCGCCGAATCATGGCATCTTCCACCAGACTACAATGTACATGACACTACACGGAAAGCGAGTAGTAGCGATAAAGTTTCAACTGTAACTTTAGCTAATATATTTACGTATATTTTAATATATTTATATAATAAATAAAAATATAATACGCACGTATAACTAATTTTATTACTAGCCGTAAGGTTTAGGGCTCCTAACATATTTTTACTCCGATATTATTATTCTAAGCTAGAACCGTGCCACGTGTATATCACGTGCACAGCAACTACATATACTTCCCCTGAATAGGCCTCCGCTTTGCTGGACAACAATAAATTGCATCAAGAGAACCAGACCTCACAAACCGTCCATGTCAACCGCCCACTCCTGCTATAGCTCCCGAGCTTGTCCTCCGAGTTCGTGCACTACGTCATCCTGACTCCTCACTGAAGGACAGGTTAGTCTGCAACTTGCATGTGGTCTTGCCCTCACTCGCAGCATCGAGGTTCAAATGTTGAAGTCAAAGTCGTCTCCCTCATTTGCAGCATCGAAGTTGAATACATAGTCCTGCCCCTCATTCGCAACATCCAAGTTCAAGAAATAGTCCTGCCCCTCATTCGCAACATCAAAACTCAAGCCTTGCCCGTCATACGCAACAACGACGTCGGTGGGATTGTGCTGGTAAGATTGCGCAAGGTCGGCTGGGTGGCCTGGGATGGGAGGGGGATTGGGGTTGAAATCCTCTTGTACGTTGAGTCCTCCTACTGCGGCCATGAAAAGAGCGGCATTACCGGCCACATCGTCGGGCGCCGGTGTCTCGTAGGGTGGAGGAGACGGCGCTTCGGTAGGCTCCTCGTAACCCGAGTATTTGTGGCGACGCACCCAGCCGCGCCCATCGTCATAGTATTTGACTTCCCACCTGTTGATCGGCACCATTTCATGCTCGAGGGTCGACCGGTTGTGAGGGGCTGAGGCAGCCAGCATACAGAGCCACCACAGCGCGAGATCCGTCGTGAGCTGTTCCGGGCCTCTTTTGGACCATGGGACCGGCATAAGAGCGACTTTGAACCTGCCAAAGCGGTAGGTGGGATCCTTAAATATGGTGTAACGGCACGCGACGAGTGCGTGATCTGTCATGATGTAACCGTATCGAGTCTTCGCAGTGTGACATAAGTTGGCAAGTTGTCCCAGCGCCCACATCTGATCTGTCGTTGTGAGATGAGAATCATCGACCACCACGCTCGCCGGAAATCTGCTGTGGGATTTCACGAGGCCCACTACGAGATTCGTCAACGGGTGATCGTCAAGTGCGATAACGTGGTCGACAGCGGGTGCCCCCTTTGCGGGTTCCGTTCTGATTCTGGCCCGGGTTGACCCGTCGTGAGTAGTGACATCGTTCAGGAGGGAGACGCCCGTGTCGATGCCAAGGCTTTCTTTTGTAAATTTTTGGGCCATGTCGATTACACGGCTATTCCATTCGATCAGAAGCCGAATATGGTTGACTTTGGAAATCTCGATTTTGTTATTCGGCAGATCTGGGGCTAGGATGCCTCCAGGACCTTCCCGGTTAAGAATATGGCCGTAACTCTCAACAAGGGATTCAAGGTTGAACTCGCTCCATTCAGCGATCCCATCATGCTTCGGTAATGGCCACCGGCCTATAGTATTCTTGGATGCTGTATATTTCATGCAAGAGATTTGTGGCTTCGCTTGGGTTAAAATAGCACGCAAGCTAGTCGAGTTTCGATCACCAGGTGCTGCCATTGTGGCGACGCGGTATGCCGTGGGCGATGCGGGCTTAGCTCTAGTATGAGAAGAATATTTGAACAAAGAAGTAAGGGGTAAAGTATTCTCTGTGCAGAGGCCAGACATGAGGTGGCTACATGTCTGGTTGCCTGAAATTAGAACAAAGAAGATATCTGGATGGCTATTCGTTGCGGCCCAGGTCGCACAACATAAGTTGGCCGCTGTATTGCAGCGGACCAACACGCTGGTATTTTTAGAGCTAACATAAATTACTACACGTGGCTTTTCTAGTAGTAACTTATATATTCTATATTAAATAAATATATGTTAATATATTAAAATATATATAGCTTAATCAGGCTTTTTTAGGCTTAGCTAATATATAATATAACTATATATAATTAGTATCCTAAAACTTAGAACTGATATTCCCTTATTCACCGCCCGTAAGGAAATAAGAACCCGTCTTTCAGGTACCACTGTAAAAACATCCCCGGAAAATCACCAGATCTCACCATGCCCGCAACATTCGGCCGAAATCGGCAATCATAATGCCACAAAGATGGCGTACAAGTCAGTGGTTTGCGTCTCCTGGAGGTGGCCCCCCGTCGTGGAGAGCCCTCGCGCGCCCGACCATTTGATAACCGTGCTGATCTACGCCGTCCCATTACATCACTGCCGTTTGTCTTCAGATTCGCCCCGCATGCCCTCCAGTCATACGATCTCGGGTCAACGTAGGTGAAGATGCGCTCCCTGGCTGCCTTATTTCTCAGATTGTACTTCAGCCCACAGCCACGACCACCAGGAAATGCGGTGATGGAGATGGGGCGCGCCTTGCCCCCAAACCGGTTCCACTCGCGAATCATGTCGTCAAAACGCTTATAGTCGCTCAGTGCCTTGTCAAAAGTCGTAAACTCCATCAGTGATACCATTTCGGCCGTGAGATGAGGGTTCATCTCCGGAGTCGTCAGGAAATGGGGAGTCGTGATGGCGGTGCTAAAGTCGCACAACTTGCCACTGACAATCTGCACGTCCATGACATCAATGCCGATGATGCCGAGCTTCTGCATTCTGATGATGTCGCGCAGGATGCTGCGAGCAACCGCCGGCCGCAAGTTCTCCTCATCAGGCACACCCAACTCCTTGACGATGCCGCGAATAGGCGGCGGCCTGCCGCTCTTTCCCACAAACCGCCAGCGCACATCATCTGGTATGGAGGCATCGATGGATCCGTTGAAGTCCAGGCACACGCCGCTTGAGGGGTGCTGGAACTGAGCCATCATTCTCCGCTCGTGCTGCTCATCGAGCAAGACGTAGCCGTAGCACTTGAGCGCCAGCGTCTCGTGACCCGATTCCTGGATGCGCCCATAGGCACGGCACTCGCAGGTAAAAGGCTCCGCATAGTTGTAGAGGGCAGAATATAATTCACGGTACTCTTGCCCTTCCCCGAGTTCCTCGAATTCCTTGGTGCCGCATTCAGGCAGCCCCTCCCAGTCGCAGTCGTTAGGAAACCGAAACTGCGGCTCAGTTCGTCAGCATTGTTCGCTTTCCAAGACTCGGGCGGTCAAGATGCTTCTTTACCAGCTTCAGGGCGTACAACTGGCCCAAGATTTCGACTTTGAAGACGTGTGAGTGAAGACCCTCTCCCATGTGCTCAATAAACTTGATGGCTTGAGGGCCCTGAAAGTCGAAAGGAGGCAGTTTCGGGCCATCTACCTAGAAAAGAGCGCAGTCGGTTAACATGTTGAAGTGGAAAGTTGACCTTCCACCGGTGCACGTGGGGCAACACTGGTACTTGCCTGCGGTAGTGGCACCAAATCGGCCTCTGATTCTGGCCAGTCGGGATACATGTTGGCCGCTGCATAGTCAAGGAAAGGATTGTACAAGGACGAAAAGGGCTCTTGAGCGAGAACTGACCTCTACTTGAATAGCGACATCAATTCTTGTGACGCACGGCGATCAAGAACTAAACACAGTGTAACTAATAGGCAAGTGGACTGGCCCTTTTGGGGAAGACGATGCGTCGCATTACAGTGCGGAATACTGTGGGTTTACTGTGATGCATCAGCTGGGTGCGTGTGGCCAGCACAGGCCAAAGAATCGGGCAGTCTCTTTGTTCCTGACTCGGGGAGGTACTGAAAATAAATACTGATACAGGGCTCTTTTGCAGTTGTTGTATTGAATTATAATGAGTACAATGGAAATCCCTCAACAAAAGAAACCACCCAAGTCCTAGTGATGGTCTTGCTCACCCTCAGTTTATAAATACATCGCGCTAACAAACGTCAACTGGTCGGCCCCATTTTTTCCTACCCAGCGTTTTGTCTGCTCCTGATGTCCGCTCTTTGCGAACATTGAACCTCGGTGGTCTGAGCGTCATTGGCATTATTGGCATGTAGGTCCTTTATTTTATTGGGGGAGGAGACCTGCGCTCAATGAGCAAGTTTGCCGGCTATGCATAGGCCCAGGGTGGCGATCAACTCA